>NC_138373.1:139536028-139545874 GCF_054177405.1 Leptonychotes weddellii | reverse complement strand
GTTCTCAAAGTATATAAAACACCCTTACCCCCAGTTTTGACTGAGAATTACATAAATCATAGAAATGAAATTAATTGGGTAAGAAATAGATACCTTAACGATATTTAGTTTTATCAACCAGGGACAAGGTTGGCATCTGCATCACTTACCCTATTTATTTATTTATTTATAAAGATTTTATTTATTTATTTGACAGAGAGAGACACAGCAAGAAAGGGAACGCAAGCAGAGGGAGTGGGAGAGGGAGAAGCAGGCTTCCTGCTGAACAGGGAGCCCAATGAGCAGGGAGCTCAATGAGCAGGCAGCTTGATCCCAGGACCCTGGGATCATGACCTGAGCCAAAGGCAGATGCTTAACGACTGAGCCACGCAGGCACCCCTACAGGATATTTTTGATAAATGCTACTTCATCCCCAAGGTGTATCTCAGATTGACCAGTTGCCTCTGACCATTACAAAGGCACAATATCATGGCCAGAAAGAAATGATTAATTTTTTTTTTAATCAGAAGAGATGGAAAAAAAAATCAAGACAGGGGACATTTTGAGTTGAGGAGAAAAATCTCCTTGTGAGAAGAATAACTGGCCTACATATGAGTCAGTCACCAAGAGGACGGTGGGGTGCACCGTCTTTCTGCAGATTTCTGGGATAGAATGTACAAGAGAGACGGAAGAGTTCAGAAGGGGGACAGAGGTGACTCCCTCATTGAGCCTCCATCCATCTGCCTGCCTGTTTTTCTAGCCCTTATTTAGTGATTTTTTTTGCCCTAAGAGCAGAAGATATGAGGTGGTGCAGGAGGGCTGAGTTCCACCATATCTCAGTATCATTACCTGCCTGGCCATTGGGATGCTCCTCAGTGAACTTAATCCATGAGACTAGATGGATTTTCAGTGGGTGTATCTACTCTGTGGATCACACTAGAGGCACAAATGGATGCAATGTGAGTAGAGGAATTCTTGAGTCTATAGCTGGTTCCATTAAAAAATCATAACCCTTCCCATGTTAGAAGCACAGTACAACAGACAAAGCCATTCCTTAGTCATTGTCTCATTTCACAGCCACCAACACCCTAATTCCCAGCCAACAACTCTCTGAGGTAGAGAAAGAGAGCCAGGGCAGGGCTTGCAGCACCATTTTGCAAACAGGGAGGCAAATTCAGAGGTTGAACAACTTGTCTGGGTTCATGGGTAGTGAATGGCAGAGCCGACGTTAGAACTCGGGTCTGTCCGAGTCCAAATCCCATGCTTTTCCTCTATATTGTATGGTACTCTGTCCAAGTCTTTTAATTCAAGACTCTGAACAAGGTTCTGCTGTGGAGAGCCAACATGACTTGAAAGTGATCATTCTTGTTTGTTTTAGTACCAAAGGCAGCATTAAAAACTGTTTGATATATAGTCATATTTTAGTTCATAGCCTGAAATTAAAACTGTAAAGTAATTTCCTCTCTCAGTTTTAGGGGCAGCTTCTTGCTGTGACTATTATTAGTGGGCTTTCAATACTATCACTGAAGTAGGGAATCTTGCAAATCATGCAGTGACTCATTGTAAATGAGCGAGAGACTAAATAATGCTATGATGTATCATAGTTGTCAGAAGGCTCAGGAAGTCTAGACTTTTAAAATGCATTGTTTTCCCCATAGACTGAGCTCATCTTCCCTGGGTTGTACAGCTCATGTCTGGAACAAGGAAGTCTATACCCTGGGAAGGAGAAGTGGCTGGCTTGCTCTGTGTCATACATACCTTATTACCTTATCAGGGCTCAGGAAACTACAGGCCCCCAGCCAAATATGGCCCACTCCATTTTGATAAATTAAGTTTTGGGGGAACACAGCTACCCTCATGTGTTTAACTATTGTCTGTGGTTGCTTTCTTGCTGCCGCGGCAGACTTGATAGTTGCCGGAGGGACAATATGGCTAGTAAAATGGAAAATATTGATTATCTGGCCCTTTACAGCAAAAGTTTGCCAAGCGACTGCTCAAGACTCTTTGGCAGATGCAGTCATTAAAATTCCTGTTTTGAAAAAGGATTGGTCAAATATATATCAACTTTTGAGAAGAATTAAAACACAAGCAAATGATCATAAAAGGGCACAGCAGAGACCTCATCAGGCAGATTAAAACCTTGGTACAGACTTGGGTTTTGACTTTTCCAGGTTTATTTTGTTCCATTGTGGGTAGGATTTTGTTGTTGTTGTTGTTGTTGTTGTTCTTGGCAGGGTTCTCTCTAAGGATCTGCTGAAGCTTCAAGCTGCTCAATGTGATTCCTCTCAATATGTTTGGGAACAATCTATCCTGCACTCTGAAAAGGGTTATTAGTAGTTTACCTTAATTACCAGAGTCATCTGCCAAAAAAGAAAATGAATATTTGCTGGTCTCAGCTTTTATGCATATGGAACTTTCCAGAGTCATTAAATTTTTCCCCCTTTATTTTCTTATACAGCTGAAGTGAGTGACAGAATGAGATTGGAATTTTGTAATTGATTTATAAAGTTGGTCTCAGGATGGACTGAATATCCTTTCACAGGGGAAGCTGGCCTGCAGAGGTGGATGGTGCCCATCTAAAAGCAGCCATATGGGGTTCTTGAAATAGGCAGCAACCATAGCATGTTTATTTTTTCTGCTTTGTAGAAATGTGCTCATCATCCAAAAAGCCTCTGGCTAACTGTATCCAAACATTTATTGCAATAAGAAAGAACTGATGGCTGAATACAGGAAAGAGAATAATGGTCTGAAGGCCCATACAGGGCCGTAGGAATTTAAATTTTAGCTCCGGCATGAATGCCCCCATGTGTAGGCCCCGGCTGGAGGATTCTCTCTCTTTACTTGAAGGCTAATTTAGCTGTCAGCATTTCCTTCTTACACTTCACCGTTCCTTTTCTATTTGACTTTTTAATTTCTTGCTATGAGTAAATCATCTGATTTAAAGAAAAAAACCCCCACAATTCATCTTTGTAGGGTTTAACTGTTTTGCTTTGCTTATATCTCACGGATACTTAGCTGCTTTGATTGCTGTTTTTCCCAAGCTCAACGAACCCACTTAAGATAAATGTGGAGACTCCGATGAGAAATCACAACCAAAGGCAAGGTACGCCCCCTACCCCCCCCATCTTGTAGAGCCCATTACAAAACACTTCTCAGAAGTCTGAGGAGATGAAGCAGCAGTAGAAAAAAGCATGTGGTTGGTGAAATACATCCGAGATGCAAGTGCCAAATGACCAGGACACAGCATGATAAGCCTGGAACCCTATCTTCAAAAACTTTGTTGAAGGAAGAAATTAAAAAAAAAAAAAAAACAAATTCCAAACCTATGGATGAGCAATGTCGCTAAATGAGCTGACAGCAGAAGTAATTTAAAAGAGGAAGCTGGAGCCAACGTTCAAATATGAGGGGAAGAACAGCCGTTACATTGGCAGTCGGGGAACAAGGGAAGATGCAGAGAAGTAGCCAGAAAACCACATTCTGCAAACATTAGCAATTTATAAAATACCCACAGAGTGCAAGTGCATAACAAATAAAAACAGACCGAGGAGGAAATTGCTGAGCAGCCTGTCCAGGTACCCCAGGGCAGAGGCTCCACGCTTTCCCTAGCCTCGCAGACCCCGGCAGAGGGAGCCTGGGACTTCCGCGGAGCAAGGGTGGGGAGGAAGTACAGAAGGAAATATTTGGAATTTGTAGAGCCTGAGTACATGGAGGTTGGAAACATGCCCTTTTCCATCGCCCAGAACAGTCGTGGGATGTGCCCCTTTGTGAGCCCCGTGGTGCGAATAGGCTCAGGCACTGCCTCGCCACTCTGGGCAATAATAGCTCAGGGTCTCGGGTACCACTGCGGCCCTTGATGTCCCAAATCGCTCTTTCATCTCGGCATTCCCTGTACTTCCAGTGTTGTGCCCAGCAGATGTTTGATGTTTGAACAATGTCTGTTGAATGAATGACCATGTGCTTTAGGAGGAAGTGACAGAGGGTCAGCACTGTGGTTAAGAGTACCAGCCAAAGGTAGGTACACATTCTGGTTGTACCACTTACCAGCTGTGTGACCTTAAGCATGTTAGTTCTGTTCCCTGACCTCTGGTTTTTCCATCTGGGTAATGATACCGATGTCATAGTGCTGGGAAGATTAAACGTACGAGTGTGTACAGCATGCCTGTGTAGTGTCTCAGGCCTAAAAAGCATTTAAAAATGGTAGACATTGTTAGGTAGGGTATTGGCAATTTAACAGAGCAACTTAGAGTATAAGGAGTATAAGGAAATGTGATAAAAGGAGAGGGCTATGGGTGGAAAGAGAGTTGAGTGTGGAGCTCCAACTGGGTCAGGGTGGGTAGCTTGGGACCAAGACAGAGAATCCTAAGGTGAATTTGGAGGCCTACTGTGTGGCATCGGGATAAGACTGAGCTTAAACAAACCATATAGAATCAAGGAGGGTGACTCGGGGGTAGTCCTCTAAGCTAACCGAGCCTTGGTTTCTTCACTTAAAAATTGGGGGGAGTTAGACTACTAATTGGTTGTTAACATCTCATGGTTCTAGGACAAACTTGAATTGATAAAGATTTTAAAGGGTATGTTAATAAGTCCAACAGATCAATGACAGGACTAGAATTGGAATTCTATCTTCTCACTCCCCTGAACTAGCACCGGAGGCAAAGTGCATTTAATTCCTCATGCATTCTTCATATAATTAGCTAAAAAGTATTTGAGGGAAGATAAGGAATGCCCCAGGAATCCTTTTCTCTTCCCCAATTTGCTGCTTTCCATGACATAGGTTGCTGTTAGACTGATGGAAAAAATATTGCCTCTGCCCCCATGGTCCTTAGGCTCAGAAACTCACTAGAATTCAATCCTGAGGAAGACAATGCCCCATGCTTTGTATACTATCACACACAAGAAGTAATACAATCATTAAAAAATAATCATCCTGAATTTTTGATGGCGCTCCGCTTGTTTGCAATTTTATTATTCATAGGTGTTAGCTTTGCAATTATAAAACATGTTGTTGGTATTTTTGAGCGGATTCTGACACCAAATTTGGTTTGCCAATAGATGGGATGAACATGTCAAGGAAAATAGAAGACGATGACAATGGATAAAATCCCATTTGGTTTCTACAGCTAATAATCTTGTTCAGAGCACAAGATATTTGAACACCATAATACAATTTCCACATTAAAAGCATGTTCCAGTCAATTCAAAAATTAAGTAAATAGAGCAGAAGCATACAGTTCTACTAACCCACCAATGTCATAAATTTAATGATTTTAGCAGCTCAAGGAAAACACATCCTAACGTGTTACTGCTTTTAACAATGATTATTTGTCATTTATCTGACACCAAAGGTGTGAACTGCACATTATAGGAGTCAAAGGTTTTGCATAAAACAAAACAAAGCCTCTTTCTCCAAGGCTTACACTCTGAAAGTGTGCAAGTGACTCATGAGAATGTGTCAAAAAACCAACAAGAGGCCTGGGGCTAATATATCTGAAGTTGGCCTTGGAAAGGACACATTTCTCATAAAGGGAAACCAGGAATGTTTCTGTACTGTACAAACTACTAAGCTATTCTAAGATGAAATAGGTTATAGAAAAATCTAGAATCTTCTTTGGAGGCTACTCATGGTACAAAATGGTCTTGGATATCTATCATTCCTGTACATTTTCTTCCAGGATCTTATAAAGCTTTGGAAGAATAATGGAAATGCACACATTTTAATCTCTGACTTATCTGTGGAAGAATTAGGCTTTCAAGCATATTAGTAAGTTAGTAAAGGTTTTGTGATAAGTCTTATATTCAGTACTGGAGGTTTAAAAAATATTACTTATTCCATATACAATGAAACTTGTTCAGGAAGAGGTCATGCTGCTTACATTGTCACTCCTCCGGAGATGAGAATTTTTGGAGCAATTGTCAGTTGGGTCTGATCACTATTAGCGACAGCAGTAGAAGCAGTATCCCGGATTTCTGGTACTCCTCTCTTATTTGGAGTGGTTCTTTTAACATGGAACTCTCAAAGATCACCAATGATTATTTGAGAATGGCTGAATCTACACTAAAGAAAAAAATGATGCAGTCTACATAGCAAGTACATTACGCTGCAAACAAATGACACTGAAAAACAGTGCCATGGTCTAGAGCCATTACTATTTCCTACCAATCGCTCTTAATACTAAGGTATTAATTAAATATATAAGGGCGACGTCCTGGTCCTGTTTGTGTCCTTTTCTTCTTTTGGCATCTTGAGTCTGCCTGTGTCGTGAGTTTTGGCACCCCCATTCTGGCCTATGTTACACATATCCAAGCTGATGTAGGAGGCAGACTTGTCAGTCTTTCCATCCGTAAGTTTTTAATAATTAGATTGAAAGCATGGGATTTTCATCAATTGCCTTTCTATAACACTGGTTCTATTCCCATTCTTATTAGCTATTGCATTACTATTTGTAATACTGGAACTTTAATAAGTTCTAATTTTGCAGATGCCTGGCTTCTATAGCTGTCAGGTGATGAGAAAGAACAATCTCCATTCTGAGAATTATCTCCTACTGACTTGTCCATTATGCTGAAGTCAGTGGCCCCTATGTATATTTGTTTTTTAATTGTTCCAGAAAAGCAGCGTGGTAGCAGAAAGTGCATCGATCAGAAGAGTTCTGAGCCTTTATCTGTCACTCACTGCAATAGAACTTAAGGTTCTTCAGTTCTCTCCTCTTTAAAATGGGGTGACTAGCATTCCATGAGCTTTCATGGGTTTAAATAAGACAATGAATGTGAAAATGTCTTGTTTGGAACTTAGTATTTAGTAGACATTCACTAATTGATCTCACTTCATGTCCACTTATGTGTGGCCTGCATATAGGTGCTGAAAGATAAAGGAATGTTCTGAGAAGTAATGTTTTAGGGTTTCTCCCACCCCATGGTGAAAAATAAATCTATATTTGCCAGAAAGATTCCAGCTTCATCTAAAATGGATGTGTATAGGGAGAAAGTTTTGATAAAATGATCAATAAAGAAATAATTATTTAAAAAAAAGACTTATTTATTTGAGAAAGAGAGAGAGCTTGAGTGGGAGGGGCATAAGGAGAGGGAGAGAGGGAATTTCAAGCAGACTCCCTGCTGAGTGAGGAGCCCAACTCAGGGCTCGATCTTATGACACTGAGATCATGATCTGAACAGAAATCAAGAGTCAGATGCTTAACTGTGCCACCCAGATGCCCCAAGAAATGATTATGTTTTATGTCAATTGTATCTCGATAAAACTGGGAAAAAAGGAAGTAATTATAAGTATGAAAAAAATGGAGGCTTTTATTACTAAACAAAAAGTAGGACTGTGATATGTCCTTGTGGCTAAATTGAGTATGTTTGCAGTGGTCTAATTTACTCCACGGACTACTCTGAGAATCATTTGTATAGGGCCAGAATATTGGAGACCTTCTTTCCCCCCCTGGCTCCCAGGGAAAGGTTTCCGGTTCACTTTGAAAAGCACATATGCAAACATCTCATCTCAGACTTGTAGTTGTTATGGACTGTGATTTCCCAACACCTGGTCTTTGAACTTGGAGGTACTGCCCACATTTTTCTTCTTTTTTTTCTTTTGCTTCCTGAGGGAGCCCTTTTTGCATTTGAACTAAAAAATAGGATGGAAAAAGAAAAACCCAACAAAGAGAGGGAGAGATAAAGTAATAAAGAAAATAGTGCCCATTCAGTTACGTTAAAGATTATTATTAGCTTAAAACATCATAAACTCCTGATAGCAAAGAGAATTTCTGGAGCTCTCTGGTTTTTCTTTTCTTTCTTTTTTTTTTTTTAAATGAAAAATTTAAGAGTATTTGGCATGGAGATAAAGGCATAGTTTGAAACCCAAGTGTCGTTGGTTGAAGCTTCCACAGTACCTTAGCAAAATGCAGATGATACATGGGCTGCTTTTCTTCAAAAAGCACAATAGTTGAGAATACTTCCATGTTTATGTGAATAAATTCTACATAAATTTACACCTCTTGAATTCTATACACATAATACCTGGGAGACAGACTTTAGACTTTGTGTCTAAAATCAAAGCAGCAGCTAGAACATGAAGAAAAAATCCTGGCATTTATTTTTCAGTGATCTTGACACACAGGATTATGAGTAGACATGAAAATATCAACCCAGCCATAGACAACCAGTCTGCAGCTGAGAAATAACCTGGCGGAAGTTTCATTAGTGACTTAGGAGAGTGACCTAGTTGAATTCTCAATTGGCTTTTGGGGTCATGAAAACTGACATGTGTGCCTTTAGTTTTCCTAAACAAGAAGTGGAAATGAACATCTGCATATGCCCCAGCCATATCCCCCTCCCACCTTTGTCGGTCCAACATGATGCTGTTGGTCTTAATGAGAGAACCCAAGACAGTGGGTGAACTGCAGGCAGCCGGGTTATGACCAAGAATTTTGGAGCCAGAGGAGCTGACTAGATTTTTCTTTTAACTTAAGATTTTATTTATTTATTTATATAGAGAGAGAGGCAGAGAGAGAATCACAAGCAGATCCACGCTGAGCGCAGAGCTGGATGCAGGGCTCGATCTCACAACCCTGAGATTATGATCTGAGCTGAAATCAAGAGTTGGATGCTTAACCGACTGAGCCACCCAGGTGCCCCGACTGACTAGATTTGAATTCAGTTCTGCCACCTGCTAGCTTTGGCAGTTATTTAACCCGATTCTGGTCTCATTTGCCTTATCTCTGAAGTAGCCTTAAAAAACCCCACAAACTATCACATAGGACTGTTGTGATGGTTAAATAAAGCAAAATGCATTATGTACTTAGGAGCATGCCTGGCAAGTCGTAAGTGCTATATGAGTATCAGCTTTGTTATTATCGGGGGACTGTGATACAAATTTTGTGCTCAAAAGCTCCACATAGGAGAGGAACAATTTTGGTTGCAATGAACAATTTTGGTTGCAATGAACAAAAACTCTAACTCAAACTGGCCGAAACAATAAAGGGAATTTCTTAGTTCATGAATTTGAAAAGTTGAGAGGGAGAGCAGGTTTGGGGTAAGACTTGATCCAATATGTCAGTGATGTCTTCAAGGAATCAGACTATTTTCCCCTATGTCTTTGCTTCGTCTTCCAGCTGTGGTAATGTCAGTTTCATCTGAAGACTGGCTTGCCTTTAGCTCCCTTGCTCAGCTCCACCAAGACCAAGGCATCTGTCCAAATGAGCCTCTGCCTCTGGAGTAACTGGGGGTGCAGGATAGGCTGCTGTCTGTTGATTTGCCTCCTGCCAACTCTGGCATTTATTCCTTGAATATTCTTTTAATATTTATCATTTCAATGTTAACTAAAGAACACATGATAAAGCTAGGAAACCAGGTGGAAAGATCTGCCAGGAGAGCTCTCCACGGCGCCTCTGGGTGAGGTCAGAGAAACAGCAGTGTGAGCAGGAAGAGCCAGGTTGGAATCCCAGCTTGTTCACAGAGCAGCGTCATACCTGACAAGTCGCTAACTCTCCCTGAGCCCCTTTCCTTATTTGTAAAATGGGAACAATAACTTAAGAATAATATCTTCTTAGTAGGATTGTTATGAAGATTAGATGAGATGATCTACGAATACCTTGGAGTAAATGCTTACTAAATGTTAAGTATTATCATTACTGTTGTTGTTATTGTTCTTTTTTTTTTTTCAATGTTATGTTAGTCACCATACAATACATCATTGGTTTTTGATGTGGTGATCGACGATCCATTGTTTTTGTATAACACCCAGTGCTCCATGCAGTACGTGCCCTCCTTAATACCCATCACTGGGCTAACCAGTCCCCCCTCCCCTCTAAAACCCTGTTTGTTTCTCAGAGTCCATAGTCTCTCATGGTTCATCTCTCCCTGCAA
This sequence comes from Leptonychotes weddellii, assembly GCF_054177405.1. Taxonomy (NCBI): domain Eukaryota; kingdom Metazoa; phylum Chordata; class Mammalia; order Carnivora; family Phocidae; genus Leptonychotes; species Leptonychotes weddellii. Next base: position 139,536,031 of record NC_138373.1, on the reverse strand, counting down.
TTC
>NC_138373.1:139496434-139535528 GCF_054177405.1 Leptonychotes weddellii | reverse complement strand
GCTGTGAGCAAATAGACTAGAGGAAGATGTCCTGACCCTCTTGAGATGGTAAGCAAAGCAGGAGACATTGGGTATGGGGTTAAGACTCAGAGATTATTTTAGTTTCCATGTTTTTCTCTATTGAATTGGTATTTGTTACATTGTTTTCTATTAAACAACCTCTTCTTTCCATATTCTGGTTTGAGTAATTCCACTTGAGTAGGAATTATTTAGGAATCTATGCTAAGGAAATCATCAGGCTTACATAGAGATTTAGCAACAAAGATATTCCTTGTGGTATTTTGCTTGGGGAGGTTGCAAAAAAGTTGAAACTCACTTAAAAACCCAACAGTCCAGGACTGATTAAATCGGACATTGTTATAAGACATTATATCAGTTAGCATGCTTTTGGCTACAAACAGGACCATCCTCCTTGCCCCACGCACCTGTAAATAAGGTATACAATTGAGGACATTTATTATCTAAATAGCAAGTGTAAGGGTAGGACTGGCTCCAGCCCTGTGGTATTTCAGGGTCTAGCTCAGTTTCTCCTGATTCTTCTTGTTTGGACCTTGCTGTGTTGACTTTATTCTCAGGCACCATTTCCAGGCTCTCATCTAGATAGAGCAACCTCCAGGGAAAGAAGAACCATCTTTTCTCCCTTTGGAAGTGCCCAGCCAGCTGATCCTTTCTCCCCCAGCATAATATACTAAGTGAAAATAAGCAGATTATGAAATGATAAGGCAAGTTTCCCTGACTTTAAAAACAAAACAAAACAAAACAAAACAAAAACCTAGCCAATTTTTGTTTTCTTTTCCAGATGAATTTTAGAATTAGCTGATTAATTTTCATAAAATACCCTAGAGGTTTCAGCTCAATTATTTTGAACTTACAGATTTATCTGGGGAGAAATGGCCTTAAGTATTATTTTAATTTAGAAAATTCCAAAGTGGTAGCATTGTTTATATTACAGAAAAACAGGAAGAAATTCTCCCTCTATATGTAGGAAAATGGATGAATAAAACATAGTGTAGTCATACACTAGAATATCATATAGCAGTTAAAAGTAATGAACTGGCAGCCTAGGGTAGTGCTTAAAGGTATGATACCATTGATGTGAATTACAAAAGCACACAGTACAAAATTCTCTGTGGTTCACAAATACATGCATATGTATGTAAAAACCATAAAAAGGCATTGGAAGGATGCATCAAATTCATGATAATGGTTGCCTCGAGGGAGCATTGAAAGAGAATGAGGAAAAGGAGACTTCAACTGTATCTATTATGTTTTATTTCTTTTATTTAAAAAGTATCTGAAACATGGTAGCCTCCCGGGGCAGAGAACTGGATGTATGGGCAACAGTGGATTTGGGGAGATCTGTGCTATATCCCCTTCCTTACCTTTTATATTTTGAACCATGCAGATGTCTCGCCGACTTAGCATTAAAGTAAGATCATTAAAAAAAAAGAGACTAAAACACACGACAATGTGGTAACAGTGGTCTATTCTCCGTGGTACTTTTATTCTCTATATTTTTCATATTGAAAAATTTTCTCTAAAAAGGAAAAAAAATAGTAACTTACAGGTAGGTGGTGGCGGCTGAGCAGGAGGTGGACGTGTGGAGGGTTGGTGGAGGCTGCTATATGTGCTAGGCCTCCAGTGTGGTTTATGTTCTCACATCCTTTCTGTGTGAACTCTGCCCAAGCAATGAACTTGTTCCCCGGTGTCCCCAAGTCCAGAAGCTTGTGCAAAAGTTTTGGAACTTGAGAAGGATGGACAAGACTTAGATTCTGAGTGCTTTGCACTCTACTGCTCCCTAGACTGGTGATGATTTGGACTCCAATCTCATTGGTTTCCTTTCCATGCATGGTCAACATCTCATTAGACCACAAATTCCTGGACCATATTATTCAATAGGATGAAAATCACAGCTTTCTTGCACCTGACCTTTTCCCTCTTAGCTCCCCACCCCTTCTCCTTCTAAGAAAATATCAGAAACTCTAGGTGGATTCTTATGAGAATAATAGAAGCCTAGAAGAATGACAACTCCTCTGGGGTTTAGTGGAAGACACAGGCGCCAACAGCTTGTTCCTGAGGGCAAGGAGGAGAGAGGCCATTGATGCACCAGCAGGCTGGTAGGGATGGGTAGTTTGGATGAAAAAGGAAGAGAGACAGAGAGAGAAACTTTTGGGGAGGTGAAGAGAGGCACTCCTGGGGGGTTTATTTATTTATTTATTTATTTTAAAGATTTTATTTATTTGACAGAGAGAGACACAGCAAGAGAGGGAACACAAGCAGGGGGAGCGGGAGAGGGAGAAGCAGGCTTCCCACTGAGCAGGGAGCCTGATGCGGGGCTTGATCCCAGGACCCTAAGATCATGACCTGAGCCAAAGGCAGATGCTTAATGACTGAGCCACCCAGGTGCCCCACTCCTGGGGGTTTTAATGAGTTCCTGTGAATACCCATTAATCTGAAGAGGATGAGTGAAGATTACAAACTCCTAGGCTTTGCTTTGTTAAACATGTGGCTGTTCTGAGGCTGTAATGTAGAGCTTTATATATATATTACCATTATAATGGGCTGACCCTACAGGGCATACAGTGATCATGTGGCATTGATTGATTGATTGGACTGAGCAGGAAGCCTGATGTGGGACTCGATCCCAGGACCCTGGGATCATGCCCTGAGCTGAATGCAGATGCTTAACCAACTGAGCCACCCAGGCGCCCCTGATTGGACTAATTTTTATTACAAATGTAATTCCAGAGTTGTTGAACTCTGAGGATCCTTGTGCCAGGGTTTCAGGTGCACCTCTGTATAGGACCATGCTGTGAATTACCACCTCCCTCACCTGTCTTCCTGTATTCAGAGGGTGCAGTCTCTAGAAATCTGTGGGAATAGGAAGTGGGAAGGAGGAAACAACAGATGTACAGGAAGTCATGTCCTCTGTGAACCAAGAGACATGAGAAAAGATGAAAAGGAAGGAACGGAGGGTTACAGACCAAATGGGTTCCCCCTTCTCCTGGCAGATTCATATGTTGAAACCTAATCCCCACTGTGATGGTATTAGCGGGGCCTTTGGGAGGTAATTAGGTCACGAGTGTGGAGCCCTCAAGAATGGAGTCATATAGGAGAGCCCAGAGAGCTCCTTTGCTCCCTCATCCATGTGAGGTCACAGTGGGAATATGTCTGTCTGTGAACCAGGAAGTTGTCTCCCACCAGACCCTGAGTCTGCTGACGCCTTGATCTTGGACTTCCCAGCCTCTAGAACTGGGAGGAATAAACTGGGGGGTTGTTTAAGCTGCCCAGACTATGGTATTTTGTTATAGCAGCCTGACTAAGATACTGGGTCTCTCAGCTCTTTATTTTTTGTGCTTGCTCTTTTTAGACTACCAGGAAATGTGTTTTCTGGGCTGCATTCTTCCCACCATAGTTCAGATGGTCGTTGTTGCCATGTTTGAGAACCACTTGGAACAATAATTAGTGTTATTCTGCAAGTACTTACAAAGAATGACAAAGCGATTTATATGCTGGGGCTCCTGTGCCGGAAAAATTACTGAACAAATACTATTTTTCTCTCTTTCCACAAAATCAGAGTTGCAAAGAGCGATATATTAATGATATTCTTCGCCAAAGTACTTGAGCGATGGTATTCTGCTTCTTTAAAATTTGTATTAATGAACTTAGACATTGGGTTTTTAAGGAAAAAACTCTTTGCAACATTGTCTGTGTAGAACCTGGGTGTTTTCTGTGTTGAATTTACTTAAAAAACTAGCCTCTACAGTTTGATTTCAATCGTGTAAAAATATACAGGAGGGAGGCTGCTGGGACAAACAGTAAAATGCTTTTCATTAATTTTTTCTGGGCATTGACATTCTGGCTGATTTTATTTTTCCATACTCCTTCCTGTTTTTTAAATTTTGCAATCTGTATTCATAACTTGAAGAATAAAAAAGCTATTGTTAACAACCACTCTATGTAAGTTTTTTCTATGTCATACGTTTGCAAAGGTTTAAAAAATTGATGAAGCAAAGAGACTTCAAGTTGAAAAACCAAAATATGAACAGTGATTCTTATTGAGTTATAATCCTTTTTTATTTTACAATTACTCTGTAATGAACAGGAACTACTTTCAAAAGAGAAAAAAATTATTTTAAGAATGAATTTATTAGACTTGATCTAAAGAAATGCCAAAAGGGTCAGGCCAGCTTAGCATTCTCTCTCTCATGGTGGCATTCTAGAATCTTTTTTGAAAGGGTATGTTTTCCCCTGGTATCAATCTCAGGAGGTTGAAGGACATACCCCTAAACACCTCTAGCTTCCTTTAATAACTGGTTTGAATGTGTTATCCTCATATTTTTAGAAATTCTTCTTGAATCTCACTGTGACTCAATTTGAAGGAGAAAATGCATTTGTGTCTAACTTTAATAAAAGCCTTATGGGAAGTATGGCTGAATTAATGTCTAATTCCTTGTTATTGGGGAGCTATAGTGGGGATACTGGTTTATGTGCATTTACCTTGGGATAGAGCTAGTCTCCACTAGAATGGGGAAAGGGTCAGTGTTCTCAAGGGTCTGGAGGCTGCCCACCTTTGGGAAGAACGAATGTGTAGACTATAGCTGAGAAGGGAGACCAGTTCAATATTCAAAAAGTGGTGTAGTGTCAGCTTCTCAGAAGAGGCAGGAATCAGGAAGCAAATAGTCAGAATACAGGGTTTAAGCCAGGTAGACCTTGGCCCAAATTTGATTCTACCCCACATTTAGCTTTGGCCAGGTCACTTAATCTCTTTGACCCTCCATTTCTCCATCTCTAGAATAGTTGTGACCCAGATGTCAGCTGAGGTGATTGTGTTCTTTGACTCTAAAATAAGATTGACTTCTGGGTGAAGTCCAATGTCCTCTCTTTATCGGCTAGGGTTAGGATTGGCTGTGATTAATAGAGACTTGAAAATACTAGCTCAAAAAGAGTATTTCTCTTTCCTAGTAAAGTCTGGTGATGAGCAGTCTGGGGATGGCATGGTGGCTCTAACCACGGGGCATTCAGGCTGCTTCCAGCTTTTCCTTCCACCTTCTCTAGGGTGTGGCTCCTGTCCTCATGGCCCCTGATGGAGTTCCAGCCATCTCTCCTAACTCCATGCAGCAGAAAGGAGAAAAGGAGGAATAAGAAAAGGGGGAAGGATGTATGCTATCTGTCTTTTATGGGAGTGACTATTAACCAATGCAATCCCCTCCATAAGAGCCCTCTAATACCAGCTGTTAAAAAGAATTCTTTATTCCTTTTTCCACATTAGAATAGTAATAATAATATGAATATTATTGAATATTAATGAATAACCTTACAGTGTTATTGCAGCATATAATACTTGCACAATAACATAGCAGATAATATTTTTATTAATAACTAATATTAATTATAATATTATTAAATGTATGTTAATATATTACTGATAAATTACAACTCATTGTGAAATCAAGACTGGCTGGGAATAAGCTCACATTGTGGTGGATGCGGTCTTATTGGGTGGGTGCTGGCTGCATGATATGAGAGGCAGGCAGTCTAGCCAAGATCAGAGCTGCAAGGCCAGACTTGGCCAATATGACTCTTAGTAATGCCTTTTTCTCAGTCCCATTCAGTCTTTTAAGTAACGCTAAGATATCATTCATGTACAAATTTCCTTTACAGACAATTAATAATAATTGCTCAATAAATCAGATTTACTGAGAGCTAAATCTGGGCTGGGCACTGAGCTAAGCAGTTTCCCTGTTGTCTGATTGAACTTTCAGTCTTACGGGACAAACGCAGTTAGTTCCTTCATGCTATGTGTGCAAAACTGCGGGGTAGAGAGAAGTCATGTTTTCAAGGTCACGCAGCTAGAAGGTCCTAGAGATCGAAACCAAATCTTCACCCCTCAACCGCTCCACTTTGTGCCGTCCAAGGATCCTTGTCACTGTCCTCAATAGGGGTCATGTCTGTTTGCAGCTCCAAGGACACCACTCAATATCTGTGTTCCCGAATGTGAACATGAGCTCCACTTGTAAGGCCCAGCTTCTGCTCCGTGTCAGGTGCATTGAACCTCAGGGGCAGCTTCTTGCCACAAATACCAGGTGTAGCCAGAGCTTTGACTTTGCCCATTTGTGCTCTAGTTCCACTTTTGAGTGGCTTGAAAACACTTGCATTGCTGTTATTTACTCCACATACATTGTTTATGTCCAGTTTGTCAGTTAGCTCTAGTATATTCTATGCGTTTAACACAATTCCCTCTATCATACCTCAACAACCAATGTTCAAAGGACATTTTGAGGGTGGGGTTATCTTCAGTGAATTTATCATTAAAGACGATTTTTTCTTCACAATCTCCTCTTTATTTTGAGGTCTGTTTTCCCTTCTTTCCCTCAACCCCAGCAAATTATGGACTCCTTAGCTGATGTCTTTTTTTTTTTTTTTTTAAAGATTTTATTTATTTATTTGACAGAGAGAGAGATAGCGAGAGCAGGAACACAAGCAGGGGGAGTGGGAGAGGGAGAAGCAGGCTTCCCGCCGAGCAGGGAGCCTGATGTGGGACTCGATCCCAGGACTCTGGGATCATGACCTGAGCCGAAGGCAGACGCTTAACGACTGAGCCACCAGGCGCCCCGCTGATGTCTTTTCTTTACTAAATATAAACCAGCAAAAAAACCCAAAACAAAACAACAACAACAAAAAACAAAACCCCACCAAAACAAACCCAAACCCCAAAAAACCGTGAAAAGATGACTTGCAAATGAAGATGTGATATACAACTGTGAATAAAACTGGGAAAATATTCAGTCTGCCTTGTAATCAAATAATCTTATTTTGAAAATTTAAAGAGGTAACTTGTTTGCCTATTATATCAACAAAAATGATTTATAAATGATAATATCTAATACCTGCAACACTGTGGTGAAATTGGTATTCTTCACTCCAGTGAAAATGCCATAACCTTCTAGAAAACAGCATCTCACTATCCACAAAGTGCCATAAAAATGTTCACAACTATTGATCTAATAATCTTACATCTAGGAATCTTTCACAAGAAACTGATATGAAAGGGGACATTTGTGTGCATAGATAAGTTCCTTTCATTATTACTTATTTAAAAAACCCAAAACTGAAATATCCCACTGTAAGAGAATGACTAAACAAATACGATATCTTGGATTTGGGAATATTATTCAGTCATTAAATATATGTAGCCATATGCTTATGGGCAAATATTATATTAAAGAAAGGAAAGAAATTTGTAGGCATAACATAATTACAACTCCATGCAAAGATTAGGATAAATTTTTAAAGAAACTGACTTAAAAAGAAAATATTCCATTTTATATAAAGGCTTATCACAAATTCATTTCCACAAATAGATTTTCACTGGGTGCTAAATAAAGTTATTTTGTGAAATACAGCTCATCATTTTTGCCGATTCTGACTCATCTTTGGGCATTAGCACTGCTCCTTGGAACTGGAGGCAAAGAATTCGTGACTGTCTGTACAGAAACCATAGTCTAGTGGCACTAAATATGTGGCTAAAGCAGAACTTGGACCCTATTCAAATTCTAGATTTTTATGGATATCAAAAGTTTTCACTGACCTCAGGAATTGCTTCATTAAACCCAAAAGTCTGGCAGCAGGGGTTAAAACTTCACAAACACATTCTAGTTCTTCAAAACTCAGTGTAGCTTTCACAGAATACCCATCTGGACCAGGTTTAAAGTAAAGCATTCTTTCACTCAAAGTTTTGTCCAATGCTCATCATTCCCTTGTGTCCATAGATCAGTGAAGCCACCCATTGAGGCTCATGCCTTTTATACTTCTGGATCATACTTTCTAATTCTAATTCTTCAAATTCCTGAACTTGTCTGCCACCATTTTCCTACTCTAGATTTTATTTCAGAGGAATCACAGGTACATGAGTTGTAATTTTATTGGTGTGCACGTTGAAAGCTGTAGTTGGCCTAAATAAAGTAAAATATACACGAAAAACACACGGCTAGAGATGTTTTAAAAATAATTCAAGTTTATACCAAACATTTATTTTCAATTCAAGTTTCACATTACAAACTTAGTAACCAAGGACCCATTCCTTTTTGGGAAAGAACGTTGAGATCCCTTAGTAAACATATTCATTTGATAAAGAAAAGAAATTGAATGCACCAAAAAAAACAACTGCGTTATGGTTGTGAGTTTGAGGGTGAAACATTTTATCTTAATTTTCTTTTTTTTATTTTAAGATTTTATTTATCCATTTGACAGAGAGAGAGAGAGAGAGCATAAGCAGGGGGAGTGGTAGGCAGAGGGAGAGGGAGAAGTAGACTCTCTGCTGAGCAGAGAGCCTGACGTGGGTCTTGATCCTAGGACCCTGGGATCGTGACCTGAGCCAAGGGCAGATGCTTAACCCACTGAACCACCCAGGTGCTCCTATCTTAATTTTCTAAACTTTCTGAACTATATTTTTATTATTTCTCCTGGATAAAATTAAAATAATTCTGGTTGATCCTTAAGAAATTCACATACCCCCTAGTGTCTTTTAGTTTAAAAAATTTCAAAGACTTTAAAGTATGAAGATTTGCTATTACTGAGGATAATTCAAAAATCTGTGCTATAAATAAAGAAAGCAATTTTAAAAAGCATTTCCCCAGCTATTTTGGAAAATAGGACAAATCCATGGATATGACCATGTTCTGTATGTGTGTTTCAAAAGCAATTATGTTTTTTATAGGCTCATCTTACACATAGAATTATATAATTTTCTTTTAAAAGAGTGTTTTAGTTTACTATTGTTAAATCAGTGCAGCATAAAATCTTAGTAGTATATGCAGTAAGCACCTATATAGCTCATAGACGTGTAGGTTAGGTTGGTGTTGGCTCAAATGGGCTGGGATCAGCTGGGTGTCCATTGTCCAGTTGCAGTGTCTGGGGTGGCTCTGTGACTCACTGTAGGTCTACACTAGATGGGCTCCGTATGTCTGTTGCCCTCCCTGGAGCAGCCATCTAGCTCCATCCAGAGGGGCAAGTTTTTCTCATAGTGATAGCTGAGGAGCAAGATGGCAAACAGAAATACACATGTCTAGGCTTTGGACTGTCCCTTCTTTTCTCCTGCCAATTATGACAGCAAGCCCCGTAGTAGAGCCCAGCTTTAAGGCCAGGAAATGCATTCTGGCCATAACAAAGCCATGGCAAGGGACGGTGAAGAGCTAGAACTCATTATTCAATCCACCTGTAGAGGGTGTCTATGAAAGACAGTGTCATAAACCTGGAAAATGACCCAATGGTAAATTAGGCCCAAATTGCAGAGAGTGATAATTTGAGAAGCAGGAGTTATTCTGATGACCCTTTCTTCGGCTGACTGATTGCCCTAAGTTTTTGCCCACTCTTTGGTCAATTTAGGAATTTAAGGGCAACAACTCATAGAAAATAGAGTGGACCTCTCATACCGAATCTTTCATTTTGACCAGAACAGCAGAAATAGAAGGCTTCTGAATCCTGTCCCAAGTAAAAGTTTTATAAAGAAATATTGATTTCTTTTTTCTAGTCCAGAGCAAGTCCAGCCTATGCCAGGCTAAGAGTACCAGAAGGATCTCAGTATGCCAACATAAGAAATGCAGACAGTTGTCTGCTATTGGATCAATGCTCCAAAGAGAAGAGTGTTTGTGCCCCCAGCAAGGGAATATGAACAAAAGAACTTCATTGGCTTTCTCCATCACCTGCTTTGACATTGATTTCCAATTTTTTAAAAAAAGGAACCCAAAGTTAGTCCCAATGGAGTCAAGTATGAGACTGGAGCAGCTGCTACAGAGCACAGATGGCAATTTTGTAGAGGGTTTATGAAGGAAGAAGGGGACCTTTCCTTCGAAGAGCAACTGCTCATTTAGGATATTTTCTCTTCAGCAGTTTCCACTACAGTCAAGAAGCTGCTAATATCTCAACTGTTTAAAACTCCAGATTTAACAATAAGTTAAATGAATATAAAAAGGCAGTAAATCTCCCCAAATGCTAAGACAGATGTACCTTTAACAGATATCATAAATCTTATTCTAAGAAAACTAGGTTTTAAGTTCTGGTCATGGTGCTGACTGACTTAGTGGCTTTGGGACATATTTTAGCTTCTCTTAGCCTATTTCCTTACCTGTAAAGTGAGGCAAGCTCCAGATGTTACCTAGGGCAGCTGGCTTCCTTCGGGCTAGATGAGGGTCATGGGAGCTAGTCCTCCATTTTGTATGCAGAGAAACTTTGAAAAGAAAAACAAACCCATGTAGTAGGATGGCTTAGAAGGCAATCTCTAGAGTCTAGCCTGATGGGAATACAGTCTCCATCACTGATTAGTTGTATGATCTTGGGCAAATTGAATAAACCCTCTATGCTTCAACTTTTGCATCTATTATGCATGTAAAAATACCGCCTGCCTTGTTCGTCATTATGCAATGTTTGCAAAATGGTTAACCCAAGGCTAGTTTATAGTAAATATAAATATGCAAGGAATGTTAGTGCCCATTTGGCTGCTTACCTAGCACCCCCCTTCCCTTCCTCTTTCCTAAAAGCGCATTAATTTTGTTTGTTTGACAAACCTGTATATTCTGTGCAAATCATTTTGCAATTTTCTTTTTTCCATCAGCATTCTATCAAGATTTAGTTTACTATAATGGCTTCAAGTGTTACACTTTATTAATAAACCACATTTTATTGTCCGTTCTGAGGAGCGCTTTGTTCTGGTTGTTTCTTTTCACACACAGTACAGTGGACATTTTTATACATCTCTCCTTGCATGTGTGTGCCAAGGTTTCTCTAGGGTAGACAACCAACGGTGGGCCTGCCAAATTGAAGAGTGTGCATCACTTTGCATTTCCTAGGTAGTGTGCCTTCCTGTGAGTGCACCTATGAATTTCCATTTCCCACATAATTGCTAACAGTTTGTGTTAATAGATATGCCATTTAAAAATGATTTTATTTATATTCTGAAAAAAATAGATCAGGCTTTTCCCACTAATTTTTAAGGCCTTTTTTTTTTATGTACTAACTTCCAATGTAGAAAGCCAGGTCTGTTTCCAGGCTCTCCATCTAAGGGATAATTGTCCATTGTTTTACTGTGCCTCATGATACAACTTTATACAAAAGCTCGATGTCTTCTAGGGTGCATTCCCTTTCATTTATTTTCTTCAAAATTGTCATGGTTATTCTTTGCTCTTTGTTGTTTCATGGGAAAGTGAACATCAGCTTGATGAGGTCTACAAGAAACCTTCTAGGAAAATTTGACTGGAATGCACTGACTTTACAGATTAATATGGAGAGAATTGCTATCTTTAAAAAGCTATCTTTCTCACCCATGAACATGCTGCATTTTTCCATTTTTTCACGTTTTAAAAATTTATACCCTTCGATAAGATTTTATACTGTTTCCATAATATTAATTACTCTCTTTTGTTAGCTATGTTCTTACATACCTTATATTTTTGTTGCTACTGTGACTGATAGGATTTTTAAATTATATTTTTTAATTGGGTATTGCTGGTTTATAGAGATTTTATTGATTTTTGTATATTGTTTTGTATCCACCAAGCTCTTATTGCCTTTAATGGTTTCTTTATATAATCTCATAGATTTTCCCATGTAGACAATCATATTGTCTGTGAATAATGACAATTTTGATTCTTCCCATCCAATCTTTACATCTTTTTTCCCCTCCGGTCTTTTTGCTTTAGCCAGGACATCCAGGAAAATGCTAGAATACAAACGGTGCTAAAGGGCATCCTTATTTTTGAAAATGGAATGCTCTAAACATTTCACTATTAAACATGATATATTTTGAAGTTTTTTGATAGATACTCTTTGTCAAGTAACGTAATTTCCCCTTCAGTCCTGTTGCTAAGAGTTTTTACTTGAGTAGATGTTAAATTTCATGTGTTCTTATTCTATATCTTTTGGGATTATCCATTGGGTTTTCTCCTTTTATCTGTTATGGTTGTATATTACTTTTATTGATTTTCTAACATTAAATCATTCTTGCATTCCTGAAATAAGACTTACTTGGTCATGGGGTATTTATTTTTAAATACTTCCCTGCATTTGGTTGCTAATAAATTATTTAAGACTTTTACATTTATGTTAATGAGGGAACTTGGCCTGTAATTTACTCTTTGCACTGTCCTCTACTTTGTGCACTAAGGTTATGTTAGTCTCATATGATGAGTTGGGGAGTTCTTTTTCTATATGCTTGGTAGCATTTGCATAAATTAGGAAATACTGGTTCCTTGTAGGTTTGGTACTTACCTGTGCAGTCATCGTGGCCTTTTCCTTGGAGGCAGGGGAGATCATTGGTTTTTAATTATTGATTCAACTTCTTTGGTGATCATAAATCTGTTCAGGTTTTCTCTATATATACATTTTTAAAAAAAGATTTATTTATTTGAGAGAGAGAGAGTGAGCAGGAGGGAGAGGAAGAGAGAATTTGAGGCAGACTCCACACTGAGTGCAGAGCCCAGCGTGGGGCTGGATCCCATGACTAGAAGATCATGACCTGAGCCAAAACCAAGAGTCGGATGCTTAACTGACTGAGACACCCAGGCACCCCTCTGTATTTTTTTTATGAGACAGTTTGGTAATTCAATTTTTTTTTAAACATATGCCTTTTTTAGGTTTCAAACTTATTGGCATCAAGTTGTTCAAGCATTCTCTTGAGCTGCTTTAAATTTCTAATGTACCTGTAATTATGTATCTTTTCAAAGTCTAATATGACTAATTTGTACCTCAGTTCTTTTTCTTATTCAGTCTTGCTAGAGGATTAGCTTCATTTTGATGTTTACAAAGACTCAGGCATTGGTCCTGTTGACCCTCTTTATTTTGTTATTTGTTTCTATATGATGAATTTCTGCGCTTCTCGTTTTCATTTCTTTTCTTCTACCCCTTAACTTGGGTTTACTGTTTTTCATTTTCTAATTTTTTGAATTAGATGCTGAAGCCATAGCCTTTTGATTTCTCTTCTTATGTAATATATGCATTTAAGGCAACAATTCCCTCTTAGTAGTGAGTATTGAGTTGCATATATCAATTTTGATATGTAGTACCTTTATTGTCATTCAGTTCTGAATAGTGATACTATCCTTTATGATTTATTTGTAATCCTATAAATGATGTACAAGAGATTTTAAAATTTCCTAACATGCATGGTTTTGAGGTTTATTTTTCAACTACTGGTTTCTAATATTATAGTACTTTGGTCACAAAATGTAGTCTGTATGCTACAGAATGTTTTGATTTTATTGAATCTTGCTTTGTGAGCAAGTGTCCAGTCAATTTTTGGTAAATTAGTCATGTGTTCTTGAAAATAAAATGTATTCTTTAAATTTTGGTGTAAGATATAAGTTGCAATCCATTTGGTGAAGTTTACTAATTGTGCTGCTTAAATGCTTGTTTTCTTACTGCTTTTTATACAGCAGTTACAGCATGATGTTAAAATCTTCCCCCAATGTTTGTGGATTTGTTCATTTCTTCTTGTGAGTTTTTTCTTTATATATTTTAAAGCTATGTTATTAAGTATATACAGGTTCAAGATGATTATGTCTTTCTGAAAAAGTATTCATTTTATAACTACATCGTAATATTTTTAGTCACATTTTCTCCCTTAAATATATTTTTGTCTGATTTAGTATGACTGTATCAGTTTAATTTCCATTAGTGTTTGCCCATTATATGATTTTTTTGCCTCTTTACTTTCAATGTTTTTGGCATTCTGTTTAGGTATGTCTGTTGTAAGCAGTGTTTAGTTGGAGAGTTCACATGTTTAAAAACTGGTGTAAGATTGAGTAGTTTAGTTTGGGATGAGTTTAGTCTTACTGATGTCTCTATTTCCACCATTTTATTTTGTATTTTATAATTGCCACACATTTCTTTGATTCTTTGTTTTCTTGTCTGTGTGTGTGCACATGTGTGTTTGTATATATGTTTCATGGGGTCTATTAGATTCATTGAGCTTCCTTCTTCTCAATGCACATTCTCACATTCCCTTCTCCAGAAGCTGCACACCAGTGTATCTTTTTAGGTGTTAACATTCCTTTTTTGCATGCATACTTGGCCTAAAAAGTTCAAATTTAGTCAATAAATCTCTGCTTTTTTTTAATGAAAAAAGCAGTAGCTCCGCCTTTCATGTTATTATTGTATAGTATTTAATTCTACCTTTTAAAACACACACACACACATAAGATTAGTGAATTTTTTTGGCATTCTTTTATACAGTTGATGCTTCCCTCGTTCCTTTTGCTTCTTTACTTTCATTTTTTCATTTCTTCACTTAATTTTCTTCTTTCTCAAGAACATCCCTTTGTACATATTTCAAGGAGGGCCTGTGAATGGTAAATTCTTTCAATCTCAGTCTTTGTTAATCTGAAACGTCTTTATTTTGCTCTCACGATATTGTTTTTAATTGAGTGATAATAGGAAATAGTAAAATACAAATAGCTCAGTTCAATGAATTTTGATAAACTACCACCAAAACAACATACAGGACATTTCCTTCACTCCCCATATCACCCATTCCTGTCAATCCCAACCCCCAGCTCCATTCCAGAAACAACCACTGTTTGGTTTTCTGTTATCATTAGATTAATTTTATCTCTTCTAGAACTTCATATAAATGAAATCAGGCAGTATATACTTTTGTACGTGGCTTCTTTCACTCACAATGTTTTTGCAATTCATACACGGGTTGTGTGTTTTAGTACTTACTTTTTAAAATTTTGAGTGGTATTCCATTATATGAATAGACCACCATTTGTTTATTCATTCTCCTGCTGATGTACAGTGAGTTTTCCTATACACCAGCCTTATCTCTGACCAGGTGTCCATTGTTCTGAGATCTTAAACAGTTATTCAGAAAGCCAAAACCCATTCTCTGACACACCTAGTAATACCAGCGACTCACTTCCTGAACTTTGATTCTTCTTTCATCTTTCAAATTTCTTACTGTTACTTGGGATAAAAACACTGATGCTACCCCACAGTTCTTTCAGTTTTTTGCCAAGTCCTTGAGAAGTATCCCAAAATTCAAGGCTTTTTCTGATGGTGCATTTGTTTTCCAAATTATTCAGCAGAAATTGGGAGTGGTTGGTGCATGGGGTAACTGTTAATGGGATCTTCACACATAATAGTCAGTCATGGGGCACCTCAGTGGCCCAGTCGGTTTGAAGAAGAAAAATCTGTGTCCTAAGATGGCCGACTGAGCCAGCAAGGGAGTCCTAGTCCTTGCCCCGGGGCTCTTCTGGGTTCTTCTCCCTGCCTCGCTCCCCACGTGCACCAATAAGTATGCGGAACTAGAAGTGTATAAATTACCCCCTTTGTTTGTGCTCGGGGCTCAGACCTTTGGAGATCATTCTCCTCTGAGCTCACCGGTGTTAAATAAACCTCCCATCCTCCAAGATCTCCGAGTGCTGCTTGGTTCTTCCATCAGGCGATGCAGTCCAGGTTCCGTAACAGCTTAAGTGTCCAACTCTCGATCTTGGCTTAGGTCTTGATCTCAGGGTTGCGAGTTCAAGCCCTGCATTGGGCTCCATGGGCTTTACTTAAAAAAAAAAAAAAAAAAAAAAAAAATCAGTCATAACATTTTAAGAGCCTTTGCCATGTGCAACTTTTTAGTCAAGTACTTAATTTTGGCGATTTTATTTAATCCTTACTACAAGCCTATGATTACTCCCACCCTACAGATAAGGACACTATGTTTAGATAAGCACAGCAAGACGACACCTCTAGTAAGTGGCAAATCAGAATTTGAACTCAGACCATCTCTATATTTTGCATTTTTAAGAATTGTTTGGCTTTGCTGGACAGTTAACTCCACTTTTAACCTTGTCAGGAAACCTCTGTACATTTTGCCAGGGTCATTACCTCGAATATCTTTTCCTTCTGGGGCCAAGGCACCAGTTACCTGCAGATTTTTCTTTCTGTTTCATGATTCATGGGTTGCTGTGTTTTCTCCAGGAAGTGTGGCTCCCTCTCTAAGGAGAGCCTCATTTTTGGGTGATGCTTCTGTGTCCGGAGATCCATTTCTTTCCATTTCTCCTTAGGGATAACCAGGTTTCCTGCCAGCCAGAAGGAAACCAGAAGGGAGGAATTCAATCTCTGCTTTTCCAGGCAGGCCCAAGTGCTATTCTCTTGGCTTCTGGAACACCTTTTGGTCACTTAGTGATTATTTTCACAACTCAGTTGGGCATTCAGTTAGTCTCTTGGATTAATTAAGCAGTGGTAATTAACAGAGTCTTGGGCCTCCATGGAGCAGTTGCAGTTGGTTATTTCTAAGTTACCATGATGATAGTTTTAAATCTCTCAGGGTATCTTACACAATTTCTTTCTTGTACCTTGAGAGTAGCAGAGCTGATTTCCCAGAGAATTTTGGTGCCATATTTATGTAAATAGAGATAAAAAGTATAGATGAGGTAGATAAGCCAATTGGCTACTTGTAATTCAGGCTTTCCAAGATTGTCCATGAACTTATGGCATAAGAGAAAAAAATCTAGAATATAGTGAATGGAGAAGAAATATGTTGAAGTTTGGTCTCTAGAGCAAATGTGAAATAGAAGGAACATGTAGTTATTGGAATAATTCAGGTCAAATCCATATTGGAGGGAGACTAAACAAAGAGAAAATGGCAAAGAGGGACAAGGGAAACAAAGCATATGAAAAACCGGAGCCATCTGGGAAGAGATGAATCTTTCCTTCTGTAGGCTTGAGTCAAGAACTCAGTCATCTTGGTAATACTGGGTTGGATGCCTAAAGTTGCCAAGAAAAAGACCAGGAGAACTTTCTGGAAAAAACTTAGCTATACCCAACAATTCAGATATGGTGAAGTGAAGCCAATGTTCCCAGAAGTTCTTCTAAAACAAGTTGTCTGTGGAAGATATAACCACAGTGGTGCTGTGTAAACCCAAATTTTTACTCTTAAAATCTCTGACTCTGGAAAAACTGGAGAAAAATGCAGCAAGCAACCCAGGATACAGTTCACCAACAAGAAATGGCAGAAAAGGGACAACAGCAAATAACTCAAACCTTCTAGAGGATACCCTACCTTACTTACTATTAACAATAGCTAGAAAATAATTTGCATCTGTATGCTGAAGATAGTATGTGTTATAAAACTGATAGTACTCTATATATAAATAATATAAAAATATCCAACACTAATGAAACTTGTATTGTGAATTACACTCTGGTTTGTATTGAAAGTAAGCAATTAAGAAACTTTGAACCACCCCCCCCACCACTACCCAAAGAAAACCATGTAAAAAGCTAGTTTTTACTTTTAAAAGATGAAGAGTAATAAAACACATTAAGGCCCCGTAGAAAGGGTATGGATCAGGAAGATTTATCCTGGTTTGGAGAGTCATGACTCTGAATTACTAATGAATTTAAAAGATGATTCCAGAGTTTGATTTATTCCTGCAGAGAACAATCCAGGGTTCAGATTAAAAAGCCAGAAAGAATGAAAAGCCTCAAGGTAGAAGATGGGGGTGTTTTCCTGTCCAAACTCCTGTTCCAAGGCAAGCAGGGAAATGGAATCATGTAGTTTGGTCTTACTGTCTTACCAAGGCTCAAACATTATGAAGTGTATGGTGGATACAGACACATGTCCAAAAGTGGCCGACCAGCCAGTTCCATAGTCTGTCAAATGATAAGTTCTCATTAAATTGAGGAGCTATTTGTCCTCAGGAGCAGTGGCCAAGGGGAGAAAGAGAAGGAAAGTGTCTCCTTGGGTTTGGAGAAGAGCCAAAGTCCCCAGGTCACTGGGTATGAAGCAGCAACATTATTTCCTTTTAAGCCTAGGGGTCAGTGTAAAAGGCCCCGGAGGCTTGTCAGAATGGTCACATGACTGGGCTTCACAACCTATACCCTGCAAGTTTGGATGATCGTTTTGTTGAGGGGATTGGGATCCTGAGAGAACAGGTTCCCCTTTTAGGCCCTATATGTTGTCCCATGAAGAGGGAAAAGCTGCTGGGGAAGTCTATCAGTCAGAAGTTTTCAGAGAAGCAGAACCAATAGGGGAAGCAGACCAAACAGGAACCATCGTAGATACGTGTTAAGGAATTGGTTCATGCAGGTGTAGAAGCTGGCAAGTCTAAAATCTGTAGGGCAGCCCAACAGGCTGGGAATTCTGGCAGCAGTGGATGAGGGAGTTTGAGCCTGAAGGCAGTGTGGAGGCAGAACTCCTTCCTCCTTGGGGGATTTCAGTCTTTCCTCTGAAGGCCTTTAGCTGATTGGACAAGGACCACCGACACGGAGGGCAATCTGCTTTACTCAGGGTCTACTGACGTAAATGTGAATCTAACTAATACCTTCACATCAACATCTAGATGGATTTTTGAGCAAAAAACTGGGCATAACAACCCAATCAGTTTGGCATATAAAATTAACCATCACAGAAAGAGAAGAAGGATGCTCTCTGTCACATTCCTCCTTTTCTTTCTCTCCTCAACCAGCAACCAAGCAGGATCTGAAGCCTCAGAAGTGGTGGAGGTGGGTCCGGGCTGCCCTGGTGGGTGTTAGTGTTCGGGGCTGGACACCAGTGGCTGCCGCAAAGGAGTAAGACCGGAAACTGTTAACAGCACCGTGGGGAGCCCCATTCCCTATGGGACGGAACCCATGATGAAAGGGAGAGGGTCTCCTATCCATACACCCACCGTACTGAGAAGTTGAAACCAGAGCTGAGCAGAGTTAGTTTCAGAAATAAACTTGGCGGGATCCTCTGACCTTGAGATCTGGGCTTTGCTTTTCACTGTGGTGGGCCTGGCCCTGGAGACACGGGTCTTGTGGCAGGCTGGAGGATTTTCATAAGACTTCTTTAACGTGCTGTAATTAAAAGTTTTGGAAATATCCATGGGCAATGCATTAATGCCACTCCAGCACCTTAGTCTCCTCACTCAGCTGATATACAGAAACAGGATTCTGAGCCACAACAATGGGATCAACTGATTTTGTTGTTAAGTAGCTTCTAGGAGCATTTTGAAGTCTCAGAAAAGCCACAGAGGAAAAGCTCTTCAAATCCCTTTCTCTTCTTTCCAGTTCCCCCTCTCTGTAGGCCGCAGAAACAGATTAACATTTGTTACACCTCCATTGTAAGCAGTCAAGCAAGCAATCAGCATTTTATCTTTGGTGTTTGATTGAGGGTAGTAGGCATTTTTCATTTATATTTTTTGCCTGAAGGGAAAGGGGAAGCAGATAAAAGGAAGAGACGGCATTGCTATGAGGTACTTCTCCTGTATATGAAAGTTGTAATCTAATGTCATACTCTAGCTCTTTTCAATTCCGTGAGTGTTCCTTCATTATCTGACAAAACAGGGCTGGGATGTGGTTACCTGATATGTAGGGGAATATCACAGTGTTAATAAAGTTGTGTCAAACAGCCTCTAAAATAAATTTATAATTTTGTTCTCATGCTTTACTTTTACCTTCGATAGAATAATTTGGATTTATATGTTTGCTATTTTAGAATTTACTTTGAAAAATAACTTGGGTAAGTTACAAACGGACAATTAGGAAAAATTGCAATTAATTTATTCCAGGTTAAAAATGTAAATGAAAATCTTTATTATTCCAAGGATTATTGAAGGATGATATTAAAATAAATAGAAGTTTATACACAAGTAACAACCTCTCCTAGAAAACTCATGTATACTAAGTACAAATGAATATTAGCTATACTACAATGTTGTAATAATACCTTATATTTACTTAGCTTTAGATTTTAGAAGTACACTCATGCAGATTGCTCATTTAGGGTATTTTTTTCCTGTTGATTGATCCTCTCAACCTCTGCATTTTCATAGATGGAGAAAACCTTCTTATGTACCCTGAGGATTAAATTTCAGATCATGGAAATGAGATGGAAGATGAAAATCAAAGGACTGACTACCAATTTTTATTATTAAAGTATTTTTCTTCTTCAGACAATTTAATGGAGGAAATCAGGAAAAAATATTTTCCTTGAATAATTACTATATTTCCATTTTTTGACATTAACCAGTGGCCCTGGGAGGAGTTGAGAGGACATTAATCAGATTTGCCTGAGGCACAGTGATTTGGAGGAGGCAGTGGTATAAAGGAAACCCTATAAGAACATCTAGATTTCTAAGGAACTTTGCCAGTCAATGCCAAGTAAGGTTTCTAAGATGAACTGGAAGAGAAACTTCTAAAGATAAAGAATGACTGGGTCAAATGGGTGGCTCAGTTGGTTAAGTGTCTGCCTTTGGCTCAGGTCATGAACCCAGGGTCCTGGGATTGAGCCCTGCATGGAGCCTACTTCTCCCTCTCCCTCTCCCCCTCCCTCCACTCGTGCTCTCTCTGGTCTCAAATAAGTAAATAAAATCTTAAAAAAAACCCCAAAAAACAAAAAAACCGATTGCCACAGGTGCTGAGAATGACCAGAAAATTGGTAACCAAATGATTGTGTATTCTGCCTCTCTCATTCATCTTAGAGTTAAGATAAGAAGAATTTGTAGGAATTATTCAAGGAAGACACACACACACACACATAAAAATAATTTTTACTATTATAAAAGCAATCAATGTCTGTTATGGACAAATTAGAGAATACAAATTAACCAAAAGGAAGTAAAAAAGTTCCTAAACCCATGACTCAGCGGTAATTTTATTTTTTCTTAATATCTGTGTATCTTACATGGAATAAGTGTGAACAAATAATTTTTTCAAAGCTAGTGGTAGAATTTCTTTTAGGGAGATACTTATCTTTGTTTAAGAGAATTCTATGTTGGATTTGCCAGGTATGAAAGAGAGCACCCAAGGATTGAGCTTTGTGGAGAACATTAATGTGTTCACTAATACCCAGTTTCCTTCTCCTGGATCCCCTGGAAGTTAGGAAGGTCACATGGCTAGTTCTGGCCAACAGGTTGTGAGTGAAGTGTGTGTGTGTGTGTGTGTGTGTGTGGTTTATACAGAAATTAGGGAGTGATATCTCCATATATTTTCTTTCAGTGATGTGTTGGAGCTGATATGTGCATCTCTTCCTAATTCTGTGTTCAGTGACTTCATATTGGTAGCTAGAAATTGGCCATGATGGGAATATTTTTTGATGATGTTGAGCCATTATAATGTTCATCATGATGGTCATCAAAACATGATGATGTTTGGCCATATCTTGTGCATATCCTTATTTAGTTCTTAAGGTCAACTTCCTGCAAATAAAAATTAGGATAAAAAAGTCTGAAAAATTTTAAAGTTTTGCATATGTCTTATTAAAGGAAAGGTTAGGTCATTTTATTTGCTTACCAACAAAGACCTAGTGTGAATATATCCAATTTGATGAAAAAGCAATATTGTTATTGTTCATATTCTATGATTTGGCAAAAGCTTATCGAAAGTTAGTTCTATGTGGATTCAGCATATAGAACAGATAGATTTAATTATTTAAAAAACAGTTTGGAGGTGTATGGGGGTAGACTCCTATGTATAGTGTATCCACAATTACCTTTCCAAAATTAATATCCTCTTATACCTATCTTGCCTTACACACTTTTCCCCTTTCCTACAGTGACTACATGTTTAGGATCAGAATGTAGTGAGGATTAAGAAAAGGGAAGGAAGAGAGAGTGGAAGTAAGAAAAGAAGTATATAATGTGTTTGTGTCCATATGCTAAAACCATTTGGACCCAAAGAATAGTTTCTGAATTATATTACTTGGTTTTAAAGCATATTCTTTTTAGTTTCTCTTGGCCCTAGTCATGGCTCCATATTGGGGGCTAGGGTAAGTCCAAACTCATTGCAACAGAAAAGAACACAGAAGCATCCAACATTTCTGTTCTGAGCTTGTATGTAAAGAATGAGTTAGCCTGGTGCCCAAGGCTCTCCAAAATGTCCTTCCTTGCTTTCCCCCCAGTTCCAGTCTCGTATTGCCCCTCCTCATGCACCCTTTCTACCCCAGGCATGCGGAGCTGATGCTGTTCCCCAATCCATGTTTTTTTTCTGTTAAGTCTTGATCTTTGTAGTGTGCTTTTCCCTCTGCCCAGACTCTTTCCCCTCTCTTTCCACTATGCATACAGTTTCAGCTTTGACATCACTTCTACCAAACCTCCGGGTCCCCCTCTGAATGGAGTTTGGTGCTTCTCATACGTTTCCGTCATGGTTGGTGTTTACCACACAATATTTTAATTTCTGATTTCCTTATTTGTTTCCCTCGCATGAGACTGGGAGCTGCTGCAGCATGAAGACGATACTTGGTTTACTCTCATCACTTAGCGGGTTGACGTTTAGTGGGCTATCAGCAAGTCTAAATGAAGACGATTTAAAAATAACAAACAATTCTTGTGAATCTTTAGGTTTACCATACGACTTCAAATAAATCAGGAAACATTTATAAAGGCCTGCTTTGTGGCTGGAGCTTTGTTGAGTGCCCGGGCAGGTACAGAGATGAATACGTCTGAGGAATTTGCAATCAGTGATTCTGATGATAATCCAGGCTCCTGAACAATCGAGCAATTGAAGGAGAGGAAGTGGCAAATATTGGGAGGGTTGTTATTTTTTGTAGATTGAGAAACTAAATAAAAGACCCAGAAGCATCAAACGTTTTAACCTTAAATTTGTACGTAAAGAAAGATTTGACTACTTAAAAATATAATTACACACTTCCACAATTGCTAACATATAGATAATTGTGGGGTTTGTCCTTGTGAAGCTATCTCCTAGCTTCTATGATCTAGATGATCATAAAATTACAATTTAACTTTCCCCACAAAATCTGTTAGCAGTTCCTGTTTCATGTTAGTTTCCTGGGCATGCAGAACTCAATATAAGCTGTCTTAAATGTTTTCCTCATTATTAAACAGTTTTCTAAAATCCATAATTCAGCGAGACAGTAAGTAGTTGCATTTATTTCTCTACAGTTCAGCTCTGCAAAGCCCGACTGTGAATTCAGCGGGGCATTCTTGCGCTAGCCAGTTTTTGTTATCAGCTACACAACATGAAAGAAGATTGTATTTCCCAGCTAATGGAAGAAAACTGAATGAGAATAAAGACCCTAAGTATTTTAAAACACTGGCTTGAATTGCAGCCTTGAGATCTAAAGGTAAAGAACAGTGCAAGTCCTGAAATAGATACATGAGTTACCTGTTTGGGACAAAAGGATCTTATTTTCCTTTTACATTAAATGAAAATACCCATTCTATTTGTTCTGAATCTAAACATTCCAGTCTTAAAGAAAGTTCCTTTCCTCCTCAAACTCCATTCTTCCATTTCCTCATCTCTGAAATTTTAAGTACAATAGGGAAATAAGCCTGAACTTTAATTTCAACATTTTCAAAATATATCATTAGGAAGCTCTTTTTGTTTCAAGAGGCATGTTAGGATAAAAAGAGACTTTCTATGTCAGAAGGGTCTTCCAACTGCAGTATCTTCAGTGCAGCTAAAGACATTTAGTTCAAAATGTACAATTGTGATCCGAAGCTGAGATGAAACGAATCACAGGTGCAATTTCATTTTCTATGCTGTTTTTATGTTTTTTGACATTCTTTTAATGTAAGTCTGTAAATGATTTTTGCGAGCACAGGGCAGTGAAAAACATCTTACAGGTGATTTTATTTCAGGAATCTTTCCCCCCACTCCCGCCATGACTTTTTGATTCAGAGTGCCTTTCATTTGGCAATATGTATGCACTCTACCAACTGGAAAAGCCCAAACAAACAGCAAAACCCTCCTAGCAAAACCTACTTTTTTTCACTTTCATGCTTTGGAACAAGTTGATATAGGTCAAATCCCATTAAAGTGAACAGAAATTTGAGTGTGATATTATTTGTCAAAACAGAATTTGACATATCTCTCTAATTAACCAATCTGGGATCAATGGAATTATTCTCTTTTGACTCAACGGATGGGAAATTAGTTCCAAATGCTTTTCAACATGTTGGGTGTTTTTTTCCTGGGCTAACCCCACTCTTCAGAAGTTTTCCTTTAATTTCCTTCCAAAACTTCATTTTCAAATTACATGGCAAATTCAGATACCACCTACATGAGGACCATGAGAAATGCTCCAAGAAACAGCGCCCAGTTAAGCTCATTTTCTACATTTCTGCTTGGTGTAAGCTGAGAAACTGATGATATGGAAGAAATGACCACTAAAACTTGTCTTTTTATGACAACCTCATCACTATTCACATTTACTTTGGGAGAGACTAAGGGTTATAATGTTTCTGTACTTGAAGTTCTCAGATTTAATTTTGAGAGGTGGCTGGAGGTAGTGGAGTTGGCTGGGTTCACATTTTAGTCCAACACTAGATGGATTAGCTTGGGCCAAGTAACTGAACTCTCTGAGCCTTTGTTTCTTCATCAGCAAAATGGGTGTAATAATACCCATGTCTCGGAGTTGGCATGAGATGAACTTTGATTGCATATAGAAAGTATCCAACCCTGTAGCTGGCATCTGGTAAGTGATCAATAAGCGCTAGCTCCTCACCCCCCCACCCCTTTCCTTGCCCTTCTTGGATGAGCTGAGACCCTGGGTGTTTTCCAAAGTGAAGGATGAGGATGCTGAGATGTGGACAGTTAAAAATCTTCCCTGTCCCCAGGTACCTGCCTGCCATATTCTCTACATTTCTTGATTTTAGGAATTAATTTTTGAGGAGAGAGTCAGGCCTTATAAATGGTAGTCCTCCACTCAAATACACAGGAATGTTAAAATATTAGCTGGCATACATAAGTAGAAACAGTTACCATATGTCCTGGTTTACTCAGCACGGTCTCATTTTTGTTCTGATCTGATTATTAATAGCACCCCCTTTTCACTCTCAAAAGTGTCCAAATTTGCTGATAAATTATGTGATCATCCATGTTTCGTGACAAAAGGTCCTTTTTTTCCTGTTTGCTGCTATATTTCTAGTGTTTAGCATAGAGCCTGATATGTGGTTGGTGCTCAATATATACTTTGTTGTATGAATGATGCTACATTTGTTTTCCTTTTTTAAAAAAGATTTATTTATTTATTAGAGAGAGAGAGAGAGAGGGAACGTGCACATGCTCAAGTGTGGGGAGGGGCAGAGGGAGAGAATCTCCAGCAGACTCCCGGCTGAGCATAAAGCCTGATGAGGGGCTTGATCCCATGACCCAGGAGGTCATGGCCTGAGCCAAAACCAAGAGTCCAATGCTTAACTGACTGAGCCACCCGGGTACCCCTACATTTATTTTCTTAATACATAATGCGATATTCCTGATTATAAAAGTAGGACAAATTACTTGGAAAATTTGGAAACTTCTGAAAAGTAGAAGAAAAAAAAAAAAACTACAACATGATTATTAATTGTTAATATCACAAGCTAGATTGCTTTATCACATAATTAACTGTTTCTTGGAAAACAGTGGGCTGTATCTCAAGGATATTTGCGATAAGGAGGGGTTGGCATATTAAATATGTCTGTCGCAATGTCTGCTTGCTCTGAGCCCCTTCTAAATGGGCAGGTCTAGATTGCTGTGTTTTATACTGTGGGACTCTGCCCTACTGGCTGGAGCTGGTTGTATAAGGGGTGGGCTTTGATCCAGGAATAGTCAAACCCGAGGCTGGCCAACCCATGACCTGGTGCAAAAGGATGAGCAGGGCTAATCGTATTCCCTCTTTTGAAGCTGAACTAGAAAATACTGTTAGCAGTGGAATCTGAAATAGAAGGAATCTATAAAGAGAAGCCATGAGGTAAGGTAGGGTCATGAAGGGTCCTGGCCAGCTGAAGTTATGAAGAAACAAAAGCTATGAGGATGCAGAATCTTTGAAGTAGAGGAAAGTTTTGCAGAGTGGAGGGAGAGAGTAAACCAGCTGGTATAGACAGGAGAATGGAGCAAGACCCAGAGAGGGACAGAGGCACCATCAGAGACAGATTGCGGAGGCTCTGACAGAAGCAGAGAGACAGAGACAAGATGGTCCCTAACCTGTCATGGTTCTCCGAAGTTTCTCTGGGTATCTTTATGATAATTCACTCTCTCTTAGGGATGCCTGAGTGAGTCTCTGTTCTTTGTAATCCATAGAATCTATTTGGAACAACTGGCTGGTTACAACAATGGGGTACATGCTGCATGTCAGGGATCACACTGGATCGGGGTGTTTGGTTATATCATAAGGATGCAGGGAATCTCAGAGATCTCAACCGAGAGAATAAGATTTATACCTCTTGGGAACTGGAAAATCGTCAGACAGCTACTCTCCCCACTTCCTTTTTCTTCTGGGATCACATGTGCTCTTTTGCTACTCCCTGCATATCTTTGTTTGTCTTTCCATACCAGCTTCCTTCAAAAGCTCATCATTTCTGCTCCCCTGTCTGGCTTGCATCTGACACTGGGTGGTTGTAGCATTGACTCTGGTCCCAATTCTCTATGACTTTTATGGGATCTTGTGTCCAACACTATTTGATTAGCTGCAATCAGCTTATCTTTTATTTTAATTCTTGAGACAGAGAGAGAGAGAATCAGATGGTTGCTGGTCAGCTGATGAATTGGCTGTGTTTGAGTCAGAGGTTCCGCTGGTCCCATGAGCTGTGGCAAAGGTGTGTGAAGCTACATGAGCCCCTACTCCATCAACTGGGGTTGTGGACATCGGTTTTCTGATTAGCAGAGAAGGAGAGGGCAAATTGAGCAACATACAAGCTTACATACATCTTGGCCCTGCCCTGCCATTTAACATGATGTTTATTCCTAGTGCAAAACCACTGTTGGACTGCTCAGACCCCGGCCCTCATGACTCCTAGTTTCTAGGGAGGCTTTCTCATTTCTACCATTGCCTTAGCTCATAGGCTTTTTTTTTTTTTTTATTTTTTAAGATTTATTTATTTATTTGAGAGAGAGAGAGTGAGCAGGGGGAGGGCAAAGGGAGAAGGAAGAGAGAAAATCCTTAAGCAGAGTCCCCACTGAGCACGGAACCTGTCACAGGACTCGATCCCAGGACCCTGAGATCATGACCTGAGCTGAAACCAAGAGCCGGATGCTCAACTGACTGAGCCACCCAGATGGCCCTAGCTCATCGCCTTTCTGATGCTTTTCCTGTCTGTTCTTGGAGGTGTTCATGGTTCCAGTTCTGCCAGTTTGCCTTCTTCCCAATTTTGCCACTGGGTTACCCCTTGAACTCACACCTCTGGCAGGCAATCTTAGCTCTTCCTCAGATCTGGCAGGGCTGTAAGAGCCCACTCAGCAAGTGCAAAGAGAAGGCTGTCCTCTGCGTAGGCTCGGATGAAGAAATAGTTGAAAAAATGACACAGTCTGGAATACTGACAGATTCAGCACGACTTGCCCAAGGGCGCCAATCGTGTAAATTCTTCCCCCAGCAAGATGACAATCTCTTAGCAACTCGGAGCTACTCTGGTTTCAGTTTAACAGCAACAGGGCAGCAGACCACAGGGGAACTCATTTCATCCCATGGAGTGTATTCACCAAAGCCATCTCAGCCTTGCTGTCCGTTTGAATCAGCACACCCTGGTGAAGGATGATTTGACCTTCTTTCCGACATGTCTCAGTGGGAGTGACAAGAGAGACGTGAGGATGCGCAGCCTTAGGGAATTGTCCACGTGGCCAGCCGAGGCTCTGGGCCACACTCTGTCCACAGAGACCCGTGTCATTTGTTGCAACTGCTCCTTCCAGGTCCAGGGTCTTGTTCATTCCTTCTTGGGGAGGGAGAACTTCGTGTTCATCACCTCTGTGATGTCTTTGCGTTTGCATTCTGTGCAATTTTCATCTGACACCACAGATTCTGTGGTTGTCGTCCCCTCAAGACTGTGTGGCCAGAACAGATTATATCTGACAAGTTGAAAGCTCCATGGAGCCATTTCCATGAAGGAGGAAAAAAAAAATCAGACCAAGAATTGAAGGCTTGTATTTCTCATGGTGGGGGCGAGTTCTATTTTATTTAGAGAACAAAAGGAAAGCCTTGGACTCTGAAGAGAGGGAAAGATGTGGGGTATGGGTATGCATCTGTTTTTTTTTTTTTTTCACAGCTCTGTCCCAGGTGGCTACACACTTGGTTTTTAGAACAATTGCTGACTCTCATACTTCCCTGTTTCTCAAGTAGTATTAGAAAATAATTAGCAACAACAGGAATTCTATAATTTTTTCTGCAGTCAGATCTTCTCAGTGGATGGGCCACTGCATTGGAGTAAGTCGGGCACTTTATGAAGCTGGGTAACTCTTTCAGGCAACTGAGGGGCCATTTAGTAAATTAGTCCTTGGAATGGTACCCATGGAAGTTGTTGGCTAGGGTGAAATGTACCAAAATTCCTCCCTGGTGACCTGAAAGAGCTAATGAATGCTTAAAGGATTCTTAGAGAATTTTCTAAGTGACAAACAAAAAAGGCTCCCCAAGTATCAATTCTACAGTATATACTATGTAGATGTAAGAGGCAGGCAGAGTTCTTGGTCACACAAGGGGGCTTCTGATCCTGGGACATTGCAGTAGCAATGATGATCCTAATGATGGGGTTCTGACAAGTATTTCCTCCTACAGAGCCCAGTGAGAAATATTTGGAATCACCTATGTAGTCGGCCAAATGGAGACATGGTCTGCAAAAGCCTAATTGGAGTCCTGGTGGGGTGGGGTAGATACCAGTAGAGGGATTGTCTTTTAAGAATATAATCACTATTTGGAGAACTAAGGGAAAGATTACAATTTCTAGGTTGGTGCAGAGGTAATTAGCAAGCTATGACAGTCATCTTTTTCAATTCCTCTGTTTATTGTAGAAATTAAGTATCTGATATTAGTATTAGATAAACTGGACAAGAGACTGCTAGATACCTACCCAATATCCCCTATCTCTTTTTTTTTTTAAACATACGGAATCCTGATTTTATTAAAGAACATCATGCTTAGCTAAAATAGGCTAGATTTCATAGCCTGCCCAGAAGATGGGAAGGATATGTGACTAAATTTTGGCCAGTAGATATAAGGAGAGTTTATTAGGTGGGTTTTCTGGTAAAGTTACATAACAAAACGGCAATGGCTCACCTGGTATGCTTTCTTTGTTCCTTGTCTTTTTCTTTCTTCTTACCTGGAATGAGGAAATGCTGGCTGGAGTTCCAGTAGCCACATTGTGAATGTGAGGCAGCCTTAAAGAAGGAAGCCACAAGCCAAAGATGGCAGAAAAGAGGGCTAGAAGGTCCATGATGAGGTTGCAGAGTCACCATACCACACCCCAATTTGTTTAAGCCTTGTTTTTCAGGTCCCTGCTACTCATAGTTGAGCATATTTTCTAACTGATACAATATGCAAAGCTGGAATCCCACATCTTCTACTCTTAAATAGAAGTTATTCTGTTCACACAGCAGGAACATCAATGGGGAATAAGATTTTAAAACCCAGCCGGCCCATCCATATGGTTGGGCACCATATGGTCTTCCCTTGTTGCCAAGGCCAGTGCAACAGATACAGGGAAGGATGGAAGTATAAAGTCAGTAATGACATCCAGAATGCATGAAATGGAGACAACCTGAATAACCTTGAGATACTACAGTGGTATTGATTCTGAAGTATTAAAAAGAAAAATACTTTAGAGTGCATACCAACAATATTTTATGAAGTCTATAGAGCAACTCTCTCACCTTTTTAAAACCATCATATAAGTCAGCTACCTTTATTATTCTTTATCTGCATTATTCATCAAATCCACTATATTGTAGATTGCTTTGGTCAAATTAGGTCCATTTTTATCCTTAATATATGTTGGTTTTGCGTGTATATAACTCAGAGATGTGTGAGAGCTGAGTACATTGTTTCTCCATTTCCTACCCCCCCGGCATAATATCAACCTCCTTCTGCAAAGCATAACCCTGGTCATTTGCTTTTGTATTCTGCTTCCAGAAGCCTCCACACTGCATAGTAATGGCCTTCATTTATTGGATATACAAGGCATCACACTCTGTCAGTTAGGTATTGCTAACCTCATTTCACAGATGAGGAGATTAGGGTTCAGAGAACTTCTGAAACTTACTAAAGATTACACAGGTGCTAATGAACGATAGAGCATCTTTATTCACTCAACAGATATTTGTTGAGCACTCCCTATGTGCTAGTATTATTCCAGGCCCAGGGGATGAAAAAAGTGAAGAAAAATTGCAAAAATTTTCTGCCCTTCTGAAGATTTTTTTCTTTTCTTTTCTTTTTAAGATTCTAGTGGAAGGGGTGCCTGGGTGGCTCAGTCGTTAAGCGTCTGCCTTCAGCTCAGGTTGTGATCCCAGGGTCCTGGGATTGAGACCCACGTCGGGCTCCCTGCTCAGTGGGAAGCCTGCTTCTCCCTCTCCCACTCCCCCTGCTTGTGTTCCCTCTCTCACTGTGTCTCTGTCAAATAAATAAATAAAATATTAAAAAAAAAGATTCTAGTGGGAGAATTAAAATGATAAACATGATAAGTAAGTAAATTATGTAAGTGGGCTATGTATGATAAGTAGGAAGGTGATGGAACAGGCACACAGTAGGGCAAGTGGAGGACAAGATGGCAGTATTCAGTATGGTCATCAGGAAAGGCCTCTCTGACAAGGTGGCACTTGAACTGAAACTTGAAGGAAGTGATAGTGTGAGCTATGTGGATATCTGCTGAGAGGAGAGCATTTATGACCAAAGGAAGAGCTGGTGCAAAGGCTCCGGGGTGGAGCATGATTGGCATGTTTGAGAAACAGTTAGGAGGTTGGAGTAGAGTGTATGTGCGTGGAGGATAGTAATTGGAAATGAGGCCTGAGAAGGAACGGAAGGCAGATCATATAAGGTCTTATAGACCATTGTGAAGACTTTGGTTTTTAGTTTGAGGGAAACAGGGGGCCGTTTGTGTTGACAGGTGATGTGACTGACCTGTTGCAAAGGACCACTCTGGCTATGTTGAGAACAGCCTGGACAGAGGTACGGAGGCCGGGAGTCCAATTAGGAGGCTTATGCACTATGTTCTACTTTATAGGTGATTAGAGAATACTGTCAGAAGAGGGACTTCTGTTGCCCTTTTCATCATTTTTGATTAAAGAGGGTGAGTAACAGGAAGGTGAGGTTAGTAGCTGACAGTGGCCTCGGCCTTGGCGAGTGGACTGGGGGTGGAACTCAGCATCATCCCTGTTTGTTTTTCCCCTCATGGGAGAATAGGTAGGCTGAGACAGGCACTATTGGGATGGACATCTTCAAAAATCCTATAAAGGAAACTTTCCTGGGACCAAAGTTATGAGCATTTATTTTTCTTTAAATTTTTATTTATTAATTTCATTAATTTAACAAGAATTTGTGCAGCCATTGTATGGTTTAAATTAGTGGTGGAAACAACAATAATCATTAAGCATCATAAATATGCAAATTATATAATGTGTTAGATTGTGACAAGAGTTACAGAAAATTGTAGGAGAAGGTAGGTGGGAATTCCAAGGGCAAGGTGGGAGGCAGGTTGCAGTATTAATAGGGTGGTCAAGGTAGGCCTCACTGAGAAGGTATTTTGGTTTGGTGGCCAACAGCCCTTCGTAATTCTAAAATGTCATGAACTAGAGACATTGTGTCATCACTTCACCTTTTATGCCATACCTCCTACTGGTAAAGAAGATAAGTCAGCTGACATCAGGTCCTTCTCTCCAAATGGGCTAAGAGAGCTGCTGATGCTCACCTCTTATGTTCTTTACTACCATCATCTCAATCCTGCTGACTTCTTTGATCTTTGAGGGGAAATTCTTCTTACAAAACGTGAGCAATCCCATTCCAGCCAGATTGGTTTTCTGGGAAAACCACTGCTTCTTGTCATTCATATATATATTTTCAGTGTCACTGAAAGGACTTCTGAGATTGGGTCCGCTTTGGCTGGGCCTGAACTATAAGATGGTAAAATATGATACAGATAATGAAAACATCCGCTGACCAATCTGTCCTTCTCTATTTTCCCTCTGTTCATAAATTCCTGAAAATGAAGCGGTTGATCACATTGTCAAATAGTTCTTTAAATTTGGTCTTAAAGATGATAGAGAAAGAGGAAATCTGCAGTGTCATGGTTGAATCAGCTGTGTAATGGTCATTATTGATTAATTAGTCATTTTTGGTCTGAAGGGAGTAATTTCATAGTTTTGAACAGATGTCGTGACCAAAGCACTAACTCTAGGTAATAGTTACAATAATAATCTAATGTAAAAGTCTGGGAGAGTCTAATTGAGAACTTTTTTGTAGTGTATTCCATAGAATATCAGTCCCACTTGTCCTCAAAGGAAAAAAAAATGTATTCAGTGTAAAATAAGTTTGGCAAATGCTACAGGCTATAGTCTTCTCTTGGAGATTCTTGATGTACACTGGTCTTTTAATAGCTTTGAGAACCCATCAACTGAATCCTACAGAACTACCAATTTACAGGATGTACTCTGGGAAAAGCTGATGTGGCTGATGTTAAATTTCTTAGAATAATGAACAGAATTGCTTATTAGCAGAATGGGCTTCAGGGTGAACTATACATTTGAACTTATTTTAATTCCTGATCTTTATTGTGATTACAGTGCTAAAAGTTTCTCTGTATTCTTCTGAATCTGCACCTTAAGAAGCCTTCTTAGGCTCATGTTAATTTAATTTTGGGTTTGACATAAAGTCATAAAAGTGACGGGGTCCCAGTGGTCACCAAATTTACAAAGCTACTTGTGGCAAAGCATTACTGACGTTTAAACAAACCAGGAATATGGCTTCATGTAGCTTCTAATTTGTGACCTTTCTCTAATAATCACATCAAGAAACTGCTGTGGGGCGCCTGGGTGGCTCAGTTGGTTAAGCATCAGACTCATTTCGGCTCAGGTCATGATCTCAGGGTCGTGAGATTGAGCCCTTGCATCGGGCTTTGTGCTGTGCATGGAGCCTGCTCAGGATTCTCTCTCTCTCTCCCTCTCCCCTTACCCCTCCCTCCCCTAAAAGAAAAAAAGAGAGAAATTGCTGTGATAACATTTACCTCCCCAAATAAAAATAAAAACAGTGTCTCAAATACGGACAATTTGTTGTACAATTTGGGTTTTAAAAAATATTGTCCACAACACTAAAACATTTTTAAGACTTAAAATGAATACTCTTAGCTTTCTAAAACCTCTCAAGATTTTTGAAGTACAAATCATAAGGGCACCTGAGGTAGCAATTGATTTTGGCAGTGTTAAATTGTCAAAATTAGTTTAAATGCCACTTTTTAAGTGTCTGTCTCTTAAGCATATTCTCCATCCCATATACAAAATGAAATTGAAATGCAAGCTTCTTTCACTGAAATGCTCTTAGGAGAGTTCTCTAGAAAATTTCTTTTCATAAATGATCATGTCCTTTAAAGTTCTCTGTTACAAAAATAAATAAATATAGTTCTCTGTTACAGTGGACATTCTATTCCTCTCTTTCCTTGTTGAAAATACAAAAATTAGTTTTTGTAACCTTGAACCCAAACTTGTTTTTCAGGTGAGAATAGCTTTTTCATTCTTTGTCATACTGTTCAGTTGTTCAAGTCAATGAATAACTTATCTGGAATTTTTTTTCTTAAGTGAGAGTTGCTTTTTCTCTTCAATGAAGAGACAGGACCAATATTGCCTTGGGAAACAAATAGTATATTGAAGTGACCCTTTCCTCATTTTTATAAGAAATATTATTAGCATGGTCATTGTGGTGTAGCCTATGACTGTGTACCATATATTTTGGTACCCATCCTTGTGGTGTCTCTTCCTGTGGGAGGATTATACATTTTCTTTCCTGTTGAGGCAGACTTGGTCATGTGACATGCTCCGGCCAATAAAACAAGAGTGCAGGTGTTGTTTCTAACAGAAGCTTATAGGGCCATCTCATGGTTTACTATATCTTTTTTTTTTTTTTTTAAAGATTTTATTTATTTATTTGACAGAGAGAGATATAGTGAGAGAAGGAACACAAGCAGGGGGAGTGGGAGAGGGAGAAGCAGACTCCCAGCTGAGCAGGGAGCCCGATGCGGGTCTCGATCCCAGGACCCTGGGATCATGACCTGAGCAGGAGGCAGACGCTTAACAGCTGAGCCACCCAGGCGCCCATGGTTTACTATATCTTTATTTTCTCCCTGCTATAGAGATTTGTGCTGTTCCAGATTTTCTGTCATTCTAGGTCCTAGAGGGAAGTTGATGTGGGGGCAGATCCATGGCCTACCAACATGGATGTGTACCACAAGAGAAAAATAAACCTTTGTTTTTCTTGAGATTTTGGAATTGTTATTGCTCATAACCCATTATATTTTGACTAATACAAACACCTTTTTCATTGGATTCTTTCCAAATTTCTTTTTTTTTAAACTTGATATAAGAGCAGAGAATTCAGCCAAACCATCATCTATCACTTAATCAATATTAAACAATTAGAAGACACTGTCAATGAGTTGATACGAAGCTAAATTTCGACATCAACAATGTAAACTGTAGAATCTTTAACCATGGTAATATAGCTAATAACTGCTATTTAGTTTTAAGTAATGAAGCAAATAAAAATATAGACCACACTGCAATGCTGCTGTTTAATGGACCAATTACAATGATTCTTGAGTTGAGGATGATATTTAATCTAAACATTTTCTATTCAGACCTTAAAAGCTGTCTTTGTGAGTTGCAATTTAGTCTCTCAAAAGAACCAAATAAAAAAAGCAAATTTTTTTTTATTCTTATGTTAATCCCCTACATTACAACATTAGTTTTAGATGTAGTGTTCCATGATTCGTTGTTTGTGCATAACACCCAGCTCCATGCAGAATGTGCCCTCCTCAATACCCACCACCAGGCTAACCCATCCTCCCACCCCCCTCCCCTCTAGAACCCTCAAAATTGTTTTTAGCAACTTGTGTTTGAGTAAAAATGATTCTTTGAGGCAACAGTGGTTAGTTAGTGCAATACATTCTCAGAACACCAAATGCACATTTTTTTTTTCCTCAGGTGAGAGTAGACTCTGCAGTTGAACTTCCAAGTTAATTCCTTGGGGATAGGGCAACACTGATCCTGATAATTATTAATTCACAAATTATAATTAACACTTATTATTTAAGGATCTGCCTCCTCCCAATGCAGGAAATGTAAAAGGGATATTTGAGGAAAATTTTTAGGTGACTATAAGAGATGCTACTTTTGAGAGCATTTAGGACTTTCAATTCTTAGGGCAAATATATATTTTTATTTTTGATTTGCAAAGTATATAAATTGCTAAGCTAATATATCTACAATTGATGGAGAATTTCAGAGTTTGAGTCACTCTCAGAAACAAATATTAATCTTGGAGACTAAGTAGTACAATTAATTGTGTGAACTGCCTCACAAGTAGGTAAAGAGAAAACATCTTTCTTCAGTTCTGGACCAAAGCCATTGTCTTTCAATTTCTAGAAAAAATACTAATATCTTCTAATGGGAGGAAGAAAATATTTAAAAAATACCTTTACAACAGTTTATATTAATCACACAAGAAGGATATAATCTTATTGTCAGAAGCTTTAGGAAAAAGAAATTTTAATTACCTTTCCTCTACTCATAACCCAAGCACAACTATGGCATAATCTTTTCTCCTTTAAGCTAGTTGGTTTATTTCCCCTTTATCATTTTCCTGAAAAAAAGCAAGAATCTTAGAATGTTTGAACTTTTCTTTGAACTCGCCCCATCTTTCATGTTATCATTCTCATATTTTAGCCCTACTGTGTTTTTAGACAACCCTTATGATTATTATTTTGCAAAGTTTGTATTTAGATTTGCAAATGAGAACCAAATTCTTTTTTTTCTTGCACTCCAATCCATTTTTGCTCTTTTGCTGTTTTGCTCAAGTTTAGCTTTTAGTGGTTCTTTTAGTAGAGAGGGAGGGTCTATGAGTAGCAAAATCCTTTATTCTTTATATGTCTAAAAATGTCTTCATTTTACTCTCATTCTTTTAGAAATTTTCTTTTTTTTTTTTTTTTTTTTGAAGATTTTATTTATTTATTAGACAGAGAGAGAGAGAGGGAACATAAGCAGGGGCAGTGGGAGAAGGAGAAACAGGCTTCCTGCTGAGCAGGGAGCCTGATGCAGGGCTCGATCCCAGGACCCTGGGATCATGACCTGAGCTGAAGGCAGACGCTTAATGACTGAGCAACCCAGGCACCCCAGCTCTCATTCTTTTTATGTTAGTTTCACTGGGTAGAGAATTCTTGGTTCACAGTTATTTTACTCAGAACATTGAATATGTTTTTCCTTTGTTTTCTGGAATCTGTTTCTGCTGATGATAACCCTACTGTCAGTCTGATTGTTGATTTGCAGATAGTTCTTTTTCCCAGGTAGCTTTAAACATTGTCTCTATTTTTGATTCTTTGAAGTTTCACTATGATGCATAATTTAAAAAAAGATCATGCTAAGAACTCATTATGTCCTTTAAAATCTGATAACTTGGGGCACCTGGGTGGCTCAGTCGGTTAAGCATCTGCCTTGGGCTCAGGTCATGATCCCAGGACTCTGGGATCGAGCCCTGCATGGGGCTCCCTGCTCAGCTGGGAGCCTGCTTCTCCCTCTCCTTCCGCCCCTTCCCCCCATTCGTGTGCTCTCTCTCTCTCTCTGTCAAATAAATAAATAAAATCTTTAAAAAAATAAAATCTCAGGGGCGCCTGGGTGGCTCAGTCGTTAAGTGTCTGCCTTCGACTCAGGTCATGATCCCAGAGTCCTGGGATCGAGCCCCGCATCGGGATCCCTGCTTGGCGGGAAGCCTGCTTCTCCCTCTCCCACTCCCCCTGCTTGTGTTCCCTCTCTCGTTGTGTCTCTCTCTGTCAAATAAATAAATAAAATCTTTAAAAAAAAATAAAATCTCATAACTCATGCTTTTATTCATTTCTGGAAACATCTTTACCATTATCTCTTTGAATATTGCTTCTTTCCCATTAACTTTTTCCTCTTCCTGAAACCCGTTATATGTGTACTAAAGCTTCTTATTTTGTTTTTTGTATTTTATAACTATTTTTTTCCCCATATTCTGGGTGATTGCCTTAGTTTTTTACCTTCCAGCTCATTAATTTCTTTGTCAGTTAGGACTACTGCTTAAGGCATCCACTGATTATTTTAATGAGTATGGGTTTTATTTCTAGAAAATTTTTTTCTTTCTTAAGTCTACCTGTTCTTTTTTCATAGCATCTTGGCCTTTTAATACTTTTCTTTCTTTTACCTTGTAAAACATTACTAACATATTTATTTTAAAGATCTCATTTTTTAAAAAGATTGTATTTATTTGAGAGAGAGCACACAACGTGCAAGAGAGAGAGAGAGCACAGCAGGGGGAGCAGCAGAGGGAGAGGGAGAAGCAGGCTCCTGCTGAGCAGGGAGCCAGATGTGGGGCTCGATTCCAGGACCCTGGGGTCATGACCTGAGCTGAAGGCAGACATCAAACTGACTGAGCCACCTAGGCACCCCTAAAGGTCTCATTTTTGATTGCTCTATTATCTCAATTCTTGCCAACTATAAATCTCCCTATTTATTGTATTTGCTTTCTCTCTCAGGGCTATGGATTTCCACGTGTTTTACAATTTTGTATTATGAGCTCATCTTCAATTAAATTTGTCTCCTAAGGGAGCCTTATTTGTACTTTGAGTTGAGGAGACACCTCTATGGGATACTTTCATCCAAGTCTTTGCTAGGGCTCTGTTTTTCAGTGGTTCTGGGCTAGTTTATATGTGTTTTTTGGCTACAAATTTTTATATCACTTAAATAATGTCTAAATTCAGGTCTGACACCCAATACTTTTAGGTCAGAAAAATGTGGAATTAAGCCATAGAGTTGCTGTTAAGAGTGTTTGGTGCCCAAGAAACGAGAGGTATTGGTGAGGATGTGGAGAAAGGGGAACCTCTTGCACTGTTGGTGGGACTGCAGACTGGAACAGCCACTTTCAAAAGCAGTGTGGAGGTTCCTCAAAGTTAAGAATAGAACTACCCTATGATACCAGCAATTGCATTACTTGGTATTTACCCAATGAATACAAAAATACTAATTCAAAGGGATACATGTGCCCTCATGTTTATAGCAGCTTTATCTACAATAGCCACATTATGGAAACAGCCCAGGTGTCCATCAACTGATGAATGGATAAAGAAGTTGTGGTATATATACACAATGGAATATTACTCAGCTGTGAAAAAGAATGAAATCTTGCCCTTTGCAGTGACATGGATGGAGCCAGAAAGTATAATGCTAAGCAGTATAAGTCAGTCAGTAAAAGACAATTATCATATGATTTCACTCATAAGTGGAATTTAAAGCAAAACAAACGAGAAAAGGGGAAAAAAAGAGAGAAAGTCAAACCAAGAAATAGACTCTTAATTATAGAGAACAAACGAATGGTTACCAGAAAGGAGGTGGGTGGGGGGATGGGTTAAATAGGTGATGGGGATTAAGGAGTGCACTTGTGATGAGCACTGGGTGTTGTATGGAAGTGTCGAATCATTATATTCTACACCTGAAACTAATATAACAGTGTATGTTAACTAACTGGAATTTAAATAAAAACTTTAAAAAAGCCGAGATCAGCAATTAAAAAGAAAAGAGTGTTTGGTGCCAACAGGAGTTTCAAAACTTCTATTTGGAAAGTAGTAGAGCCTGTTAAGGAAACTATATTAGAGTTGCATTTGCAATTTACGCAGCAAACACGATGCTTTTACTAGATTTGCGTGGTTATCTGGAATAGCTTGGGGATAGGCTGATGGAAATCTGGTTTGGCCTTCACATTGTACTAAATGTAAGAATGGTGGTTTTACTTATTATATGTGTTTATTTGGAGTAGATTGAAAAGTGCCGACAGAGAAAATGGTGAAGTGAAAATCATCTTAAGCCTCCCCCTGTCATTGCAGCTAGATATCCAGTCTGGAATAATATAAAGACACCTATCAGCTCTTGGAGAGGTGATGGGAGGCAACTCTTGATAAATATCTTTTAAAACCCATGCATCTGGATTAAAATTTAAAAGTGTTAAATGATGTTTAGGTTTATTGTGAATTACAACACAGTTGACCTAATCAAGTGTGAGGTGTCAGATTGCTTAAGATTGCAGAAAATAAGCAAATCAATCAAAATATTTATCTCCTAATTTAGTTTGATATGACCTTGAGCTATAGCCTCATGTACAACCAAGAGGAAGACATTTAAATTGAAAACTAAAGAAGATTTTTATCAACTTGAACTG
>NC_138373.1:139443950-139495934 GCF_054177405.1 Leptonychotes weddellii | reverse complement strand
AAAAAAAAAACATGTTGGAGATGGAGATGAGGTTTTCAGTTTAATAAGATGAGTGTTGGAGCACACTGGAATATTGGAGCAAGTGTCAGAGCAGATGGGGGCAGAGGTATTTCCCACAGCAATCAGAGAGTTCTCCCTAAAATACACACACACCCATAAAGACTTCTATTGGGACCATGTGTGAATTAACCTTTAGGAACTTCCTAATTTGTAGGGAGGATTTGATTAGAGTGGTGGTCCCCCTAATTCTGTGGGTATTTAGGGGTTAAACCAAAGAGAGAACTACTGGCTTTTAATTTCTACTTTAATTTGGCTGTAACTTCATGCCCATGGTCAAGATATTTAATTATCTATTCCTATGTGTCCTCAACTGGAGCATCTGATTCTCAATGACTTCTTAGTTTTGTAGTATTACAAAGACTTGTAGTTTAATCAGCAAGTGAGATGGTTACAGAGGTTAATCATAGTCTCTTAGAATTTGCTATTTGTTTTTTCTTTGTTCTTTGAGAAACTCAAAATTAGTGAGGGACACCCTCTAGGTAATGTCAACATTTTCCACTCAAACTGGAAATGTCAGCTGAGATTTAGAGATTACTTAGAAAAAGGTGGTAAAGTACACTGGGCCCTTCGGCTGGACCAGAGGAATCTTAATGCAATGCAAATATGTGTTCAAGGTGGCAGAATTGTGGTCCTAGTCAAGGTAGTTTTATCTAGTCTCCTTAGCCAGCTGTGTTGTTTTCTACTTTCTGACAGAGACTGTAAAATTGTCTGAATGGGCCCCTCATATTCCTCTGCTCAATGCATTCTTATCTCTTGACCTCTTCTTTTGCATATAATATAATGTTTTATTTCTTGGGTTGGCTCTGCCTGTTTACCTCCAAATTCTACCTATTTTTTTTCAAAATTTTTTATTGTTATGTTAATCACCATACATTACATCATTAGTTTTTGATGTAGTGTTCCATGATTCATTGTTTGTGCATAACACTCAGTGCTCCATGCAGAACATTTCCTCTTTAATACCCATCACCAGGCTAACCCATCCTCCCACCCCCCTCCCCTCTAGAACCCTCAGTTTGTTTTTTAGAGTCCATCATCTCTCATGGTTCGTCTCCCCCTCCGATTCCCCCCCTTCATTCTTCCTCTCCTGCTATCTTCTTCTTCTTCTTTTTTTTTTCTTAACATATAATGTATTATTTGTTTCAGAGGTACAGATCTGTGATTCAACAGTCTTGCACAATTTACAGTGCTCACCATAGCACATACCCTCCCCAGTGTCTATCACCCAGCCATCCCATCCCTCCCCAAATTCTACCTATTTTTAAAGTCTCTCCTTGGAAAGCCTTCATTGACTAATCCAGTCTCTATTCTCCCTTTTCATCATGTGTATAATACTTCATTTGTTTCCTCTTGTCTTTCTCTTTGAATTATAAGCATTTCAAGGATGGGATGGTGGCAGAAACTGGCTAACCATTTACCAAATCCATTTCCTTCCTCTTGGGCATATAGCTAGACCATATTCTCAGCTTTCCTTGCCTTGCAGTTAGATGTGGACTGAGTTCTAGCAAAGGAATATAGGCAGATGGGATGAATGCTACATCTAGTCTGACTTATTAAAACATCCTACACATGGTCTTCCATGCTCTTTCCCCATTTGCTGGCTGAATGCAGAGGATTGTGAGATTCTAGGAGAGGATGGACCTGTAATATGGAAGAAGCCTCGGTCTCTGAAGTATTATATGGAAGTATTCCATCAACCAGAAAGAATCACATTATACTGTTAGATGGTAAGCAACCGATTTACCATGTAACTTACTAAGTTATCCTATCCACTTGGATTTTGGGACTTACCTGTTGCAGCAGCTAGTATTACCCTAACAAATCATATTATATTTCCTTGTTTCCTTCATGGTACCTAGAATAATGTAGAGAGAGGCTCAATTTCTGGCTGCCTCACACACACAAAAATGGTAGTTTACTGACCATCACATTCCACAGCAAGGAAAGGAAGGGTGCTCTCTCTGTTCAGGTCTAGAGAGCTGGAAGTAAGAAGGGATGTGTTAGAGTGGATGGTCCAGTCTGAATGTACACAGGGTGGATAAAACACATAGATTTGGTCTTCTTCCTTGATCAATGGCATCAAATAAACAAACAGTATTGTTATTGATTATTATATTAAGTAAATATCAGGAAAGGTATTAGTATTGATTATTACATTAGATAAATGTGCAGAGTGGTGGCATTATTGATTTTTATATTCAACAAATATGGGGATGGACAAAACTCATACTCCAGCCAGGCTATCTTAAAATGACTTATGGTTTTGAGTACAATTCTGGGACAGGGAGTTATTTAAGTTGAATGTTTTAGAAAATCTGAGAACTTTCCTGATCAAATTTCCATTAAAAATAAAAGCAATTAGGGACACATATGTATCTGACTATAAACCAGGCATAGAGATGGCAGCATCGTTGTCAGCAACAAAGACCCATGGGATCTATCAAATACCAAATGTTGAACAGAGCCCCTTTAAGATGTGGGACCAATTAAAGAAATCAAGCTGAGAGACGGAACGCAATTGCAAAGGGCAGGAACATTTTAATTATGTGCAAAATGTAAGCAAGGTTATCTATAATTGGAGGCCCATAGTTTTGTACTTCTTAGGTTGAAAAACAGTAGCTAGGTATGGTGGGGGAAGAAATCCCTTATCTATACATGCTGTGGGTAAAAGGGAAACATCAAAAGGTATTATTCAGTATTTGGCTGTGGGACAGGATGACATAGTTGTTATTTAAACTTGTCTTTTTGAAAATTCAAGAAAATAAAATTATTGGTTTTAACCAATATATTCTTCAATGTTAGATTAAAAGGACCTATAGAAAAACTGAAGGAGAGCTAGGGAAAGGGGGAGCAGTATTTGGGGGAATGCACTGGGAATCCCAATGCACAGGTTGAGAAGAATCTGAGGAATGTGTTCTGCAGGGAGGGAGACACAAAAGAAAGACAGTTCACATGCCCAACATTGGCAAGAGTTGGAGACATGATTGAGGCTTAAATATGGACAGCTAGTAGGGCGGGTATCACATTATATTATGATTTGGGGGGAGTAGTTCATTTCTTCCACAAGGTTATGAGTTCTTTGATCCAGGACAATGTCCATTTAGCCTTGGGTCCTGTAGTAGACATTTGTGGGTTTTGCCTGCCCAGCTTTTGTTCACCCTGGTTTCTGGTATTGTAATCTATATCTTGGAGAATCATCCCTCTCTCCAGCTCAGTCCACTTGGTTCAGGTAGGTTGACTGGATCCCTGACCTCCCAGTATAGGATATGACCCAGGCCTGGTCAGCTGCAACAATAGTTCACCTGGTCCGAGTGATTGTTCTAGGAACAAAAGTGTGACTAAAGCTGTTTCATCAATTTTAGGACATTTGTTGGATCTGCTGAGGAGGGAGAAACTTTTTTTCTTTTTTTCTGGACTTGAAGTTGGGAGGATATAAGCCACATGAAGCTTCCTTCCACAGACTGAAGACAATAAACAAAAAGTAGAGTTGGGATCTGGGGTCAGAGAGGAAGAGGGAAAGAGAAAGAGAGAGAAAAAGAGAGAGAGAGAGAAAGAGAAAGAGAGGGAAAGAGGGGGAGGGAGGGAGGGAGAGAAAAGAGAGGAAAGAGATAGAGAGATAGACTTAGGTCTATTATATGAGCACTTGGACTAGCCCATACTTGAAGCCAAACTCCTGGACTTTTCAGTTATGCACATAGAGAAATCTCTTTTGTTTAAGTCATTTTGAGCTTTTTGAGTTGACTTTCTGTTCTTCTTAACCAAAAGCACCCTAACTAATGTAGATCCCCTACACAAGCATAGTCCTAGAACATGATGCTTATTCAACATTTGTTGGCTGACTGAGTACATGAATATATGAATAAATTTCACCTGCCAAGGTTCATGCTAATTAATGGTTGATCCAGGATGAAAAGCCACATTGGCTGGCACCTAAATTATGACTGGTGCCACGACACTACCCGATCTCTCCTTTCTTGTCCCATAGCACCATGTGCATATTGCTATCATAGCACTTACTGCATTATATTCAAATTGTTTGCTTATCTTTGCCACTAGACTGAGCTCTTTGAGGTTAGAAATGGAGGTTTTTACCTCTGTATTCCTGGGCCCTACCAAACAGAGGCTCAGTGAATGGCGGATGGATTGCTTTCCTGTCCAGCTAGAGTGAAACAGCCTCAGGTCTCATTTCTAGCTGAGGCCTCTGCACTTGCTGTTACCTTGCCTAGAGTACTCTATCCCCAACTGCATTTGATTGATTCTTGTCATTTCAGTCTCAGCTCAGGTCTTTGGTGACTACCCACTTCTAATGTTGCTCCATCAGCCAGTGTCTTCACATTGTCATATGGAATTTTCTTCATAGCCCTTCCTGCTTTGAGATTTTCTAGTGTATTCAGTGTTTGCTGTCCCTCTTCCATGACAGTAGGGGTCTTATCTGATTTGCTCATCGCTATACCTCCAGCACACACAGTAGTGCCAGAATAGTATGGAGGAGGCATTCATAAGTATTTGTGGGATGGACAAACCAGGTACCTATCCTTAGAAGAGAAGATGACTCTGAATCAGAATAAATTAAAAGAGAAGCTTAAAAACATACCTAAAACCTTTCTGTAGCTAATGTTGCTTCAAATGCAAGAACACTGCAGAAGAGTTAAGCTGACAATGTGTTATAAACAATAGCCAAGGTCTTCTGGCTCTGAAATTCTTGCTTATGTTATTGCCTATTTCATATATTTCTCTCAGTAATACTTGGAAGAATAATATTCAGGAGAAAAATAAATTTTTTTGGCCACTCACATAAAGCCCTTCACCACCCCAGCAAATCCTCTGCTTGGGCTGTGGGCAGTCTGACCCAAATGAGAAGCAGGTGGTGAATTAATAGTGTGATTTGCATTTTTGAGGGGGTGTATGTGCAGAGTTTTGCTTATACTGATC
The DNA here is from genome assembly GCF_054177405.1 of Leptonychotes weddellii. Classification (NCBI taxonomy): domain Eukaryota; kingdom Metazoa; phylum Chordata; class Mammalia; order Carnivora; family Phocidae; genus Leptonychotes; species Leptonychotes weddellii. The sequence goes on along the minus strand of NC_138373.1, from coordinate 139,490,942 downwards.
GAGAGTTCTTTATAGTCAAATTTGCTTATATTTAAAGAAATAAAAGCCAAGATATTGGCCCGCTTTTGTCATGGTTGTCGTATAATCCACCGTAAAAATCACAATATAATTTCATTTTTCCTTTGGTTTAAGGCCACTAAAGAATCTAGCTCTAAGTCTGAGGAAACAAATCTACTTTTTAAGCATACCTGCATGCATGGAAATGGGCTATGGTGGTGGCTTATCCTTTTACATAATAAATTAGAGAGTTCTCTCTTTCAGTGCAATAGATGTATAGATGAATATACCAAGACGAGTCATATGGATACATGGAATCAATGGAAGCCTGGTTAGAGATGACAAAGAGCTTCATGCTCCAGTGCTTTGCAGCCTAATTCAATAAAACAAAATGAAAGGCAAATGCTTGAGGAGCTGAAGAGAGGATCTTTATGAAAATATTGAAACTTCTGGACAAAGAAAGTCACTGATTCTCCTTTGAGTTTGTTCCTCACATCGCAATATAACGAATGGGCCTCTTTTGGGGGGGGAAGGAGCTTTGTGATTTTTTTAATAAAGCAACCGAAAGGAACCATTTTGAGTGTAGAAACCTACTCTTTGGTCTTTAACTGAAAAGCTAAACACCCTGAAATAAAACTAGATTCTTCCCCCCTATCAATTTGCAAAACTAAAGTATAACCCAAACTGAAATGGCAACAGTGTGAAAAGCTATTTATGTGTCTGCAACCATCTCTGATTCTGTCAATTTGTTTTCCAGACTTTGTTGTGATTCTGTGTTTCTCATGGATCTCCAGAGAGTTTCAGGCTTGAGGAGAGAATATCAATAGCCCGCATGTCCTCTAGGATGTTTCCCTCACACTATCACAATGTTTCTGTGGATCAGATCTTCTATTTCTTTTAATGACTGTAGTAGAACAACAAAAATTATTCATTTTGGGAAACATGAAAATCAACAAAGCAATAACATCTAAGTAAGGGTATAATTTTGCTCCCTTTTTGTGCAGTAAGCTCAAAGGCAAAAAGTAAGGATCAATTGGTGGCTTTTCAGGTATTTCATAAATCCATAATTATATCACATGCATTTAAAAACTGAAGCAAAGAGCTAAATAAATTCAACAGAACTTGTAAAGTAGATGTGGCCCACTGCAGTGAAAGAAATACTGGATTTTCTAACTGGGTCTGGATGGTCTGGTTTCTGATTGGAGTCCCATCAGGAGATGGGTGGGTCACCTCTCATAAAGTCCCTAATTTCTCTGAACTCTATTTTTATCTCCATGAAATGTGAATAACAATATTTGCTTTTCTCACCTTACGGGGCTGATGAAATATAAAATGACATATATGCAAGTGTTTAGAAAATATTAGAATGAATATAATGCATTAACACTTTATTAGAGGAGATATAGTTTTCTTTAATAGTCATACCGTTCTTCAGGAACTTTGTCCAGAAAATCCTACAATGCTCATAAGAGAATTCTTGCTTTCAAGATGTTCATTTTGGGGCGCCTGGGTGGCTCAGTTGTTAATAGTCTGCCTTCGGCTCAGGTCATGATCCCAGGGTCCTGGGATCGAGTCCCACATTGGCCCCGCTCGGCAGGAAGCCTGCTTCTCCCTCTCCCACTCCCCCTGCTTGTGTTCCTGCTCTCACTATCTCTCTCTCTGTCAAGTAAATAAATAAAATCTTTAAAAAAAAAAAAAGATGTTCATTTTGTATTCTAAAATATTTGCATGTAAATGTGTATGAATGTTTATATTTTTCTGCTTTTTCCCTCTCTCTACCTTCCCAATTCCCATAGCCCTCCTGGCTAACTCCTACTGATCTTTGTGTGTGTGTGTTTTAAGATTTTATTTATTTATTTGTCACAGAGAGAGAGCACAAGCAGGGGGAGCTGCAGGCAGAGGGAGAAACAGGCTCAATCTCTGGACCCTGGGATCATGACCTGAGCCAAAGGCAGATGCTTAACTTACTGAGCCACTCAGGCATTCCTCCTACTGATATTTGAAAATTCATTTCAGTGTTACTTCCTTCAAGAAACCTTCTCCCCATCCTAGAAGGCTGGGTTGGTGCCCCACCGCTGTGATTTTAAAAATCCTTTAGTTTATCTTGCACCGTATTTTCCACATATTTTTATGATTATTTTCTGTCTCTTCTGCTGGATTGTGAGAATGAGAGTGGACTCTGTGTTTTAATCACTGGAATTCCCAAGGTCTACCAGTGTTTTCACATAGTAGGCACTCAAATTTTGTTGTATTAGTAATTTCTGGTCTTATAACATACATGGGAAAGTACAGATGTTCCTATTCCAAAGTGAAGGCCAGGGACTAAATAGATTTATCTCTTGCCATAGTAAACTGAGTTTCTTTTCTTTAGAAACTGTGGTAGCAGAGTGGTTCCCCTGAGATGTCCACATCCTAATCCTGAAAACTGTGAACACATTTTGTAATGCGGTAAAAGGGATTTTGCAGATGTATTAGGGTCAATACCTTAACATAGGGAGATCATCCTGGATTATCTGGATGGCCCCAATCTAATCACATGAACCCTTCAAAGCAGAGAACGTTCTTTGGCTGGAGGCAGAATAGATGCAGCAGAAGGAGAAGTTGGCAAGAGTCCAAGGGCACGAAGGACTTATTGTGCGGTTGGTGGCCCTGAGTGTAGGCAGCTGTGTGCAAAGAGCAAAGGGAGACCTATAGGGGTTGAGAGAGGTTTCTGGTTGACAGCCTGCAAGGAAGTGGGGGCCTCAGCCCCACGTCCACAAGGGACTGAATTCTACCAACCAAGTGAATGCGTCCAGAAGCAGATTCTCTTCCAAAGTCTTCAGATAAAGTGTTCAGGTTGGCCTACAGCTTGACCTCACCCTTGTGAGACCCAGAGTTGAGAAACCAGTCTAGTCTACCTGGACTTCTGACTTACAGACCTGTGATATAATAAAGTTGTGTTGTTATATATCACTGTGTTTGTGGTAATGGGTTAGGGCAGCAACAGAAAATAGAGAAATTAATTTACTAGCTCCAAAAGATCAGATTTTGGAAAACTGTCATAAAGGTGGAGTAGTTTGGGTTTGCAAGAGATGATGTAAATCCCCACAGGAAGGTTGTCCAGTGTGCATTCCTTGGAATGATGACAGCACAGTGGTGGGTAACAGTGTTGGCTGGAATGGCTATCCCCACGAATCCAGTGCAGGCCAATCCATGCGCACCTGGGGATTTCCTTAATTTCTTCTAGATTTGAAGCTGGTTGCAAGTTTGATTGGGTTCAGCAGGGCAGGGCAGGGCAGGAAAGGCTGGAGAAATAGCAAAAGCTGGTTTGGAAATCCTTTTCCCTCAGAATCATGAATTACGAAGCTATTTCTTCCCAGTCTACTAACTTCTAGCGTTCCTCTTGAGAAATCTAATGTTGTTCTGATTCTTAATTCTTTGGACATGTTACCTTTTTCCTGCCTGAATTTCTTTTGATCTTTTCTTCATCCTTGAAGTTCTGAAATTTAAAATGACATACGTTGGAATTATTTCTTATTGTTCATTGTGCTGGATACTCAATAGGTCCTTTTCAAAGTTTTTTTTTTTTTTCAGTTCTGGGAAATTTTCTTGTATTATTTCTTTGCTAATTTTTTCTTTTTTCTCTCTCTCGCTCTCTGTGGGGTTCTTTGTGGAACTCTTACTAATAAAATATTAGAATACTAGATTGTACAGATTTCTTATTTTTCCTCTATTTATCTGTGTACCTATTTATTTTCTAATTTCTTCATCTTTGACTTCTGATTTTTCTATTTAAATTTTAAAATTTCTAGTGTCATTTTTTAAAAATTAAAAATTTTTTTCTTGTTACATGTATATTTGTTTTTTTTTTTTTTTTAAATAACATCCTTCATTTGTTTCTGGGATGTGATTGTTCTTCTTATTTCTTTGAGGATATTCTAGTTTTTAAAAATTTTTCTTCTGCATGTTGTTTCTGTTCTCTCTGAATTGCCTTTCTTTACTTTATTTTGGTTCTCTATTTCACATTACAGACTTTGCTCAAATGTATGGTGTCCTTGGCTGTCTGTTCATATTAAATTGTAAGGTTCTAAAAAGTTGAGTAAAAACTCCATTTGCTTGGTGGGTTGGGCTGACTGGTCACTTTGATCAGGCAGGACTTGTCTTTTCTCTGTGGTTCTTCAGCTTCTGTAATGATGAACACTCAAATTTAATATTGGAGCTGTATGTCTGAATCATGGCTTTCTGGAAACCATGACGGTATGATCGTCCCTTGTATGATGGTTAATAATTAGATGCTACAGTCAGACTGGCTGGTTTCAAAGTTCTGCTCTGTCACTTGTGACTTGTTGTACCTGTTTCCTCATTTGTAAAATGAGGACACTAACGGTATCTACTTTATGGGATAGTTGTTAGGGTTAAGCAATTAATTACAAATACAGTGCCTAAGGTATTTGAAGCATAATGAGTGTTCAATGAGTTACCCATTTTTACTATCATCGTTGTTATTAATTCAGTGTAATTCCCTGTTGTGCCTCATCCTTCCTTCCATTGCCTTAGCATGCAGCTTCTCTGGTTCAGTGTTTCTAGAGTGGAAACCTCTCACTTTCTGTCAAAGTGGAGGATGAGCAGTCTCCTGGCTGAGTAGAGTTGGGAAGGGGATTTTGGAAATGTACCAGCTCCTTATCCTGGCTTTTAATCAATATTCTGGATCTTCATTCCCATCCCTCACCCCTTCAGAGATAACTGGTGTCACCAGTTCCCGTCCTTTCTAGGGGTTGGGGGCACAAGCAGGTTTTCTCACCATTGGGTTTCCCTCTGAACTTTGCATAATTTCCAGATTTCTCTGTCTGCTAAGCTGGTGACCACCACTTGTCTATCCCACCGTGGTTTCTTGTCTACTATGTATCTCCACTCCTGTTCTCTTTGCCTAGAGAGTTTACACCTTTTGTGTTCCTTTACCAATAGTCTAACTGGGTATGAAGAGGGAATGAAAATCAACTTATGTATCCAATTGGCCATGTTAACTACAAGGCCACTGGCCTCATCATCTATGAAATGAGGGGTTACAGTGGATAAACTTAAAGGCATTTTCCTTCACTAAAAATCTTTGCTCCTTTGTATGGTTTAGATTTAATGTAATTCCCAGCTGATCACAGCTAGATTCTTTATCACTTAGCTCAGTCTCAGAATAGTAGTGATTATTTTTGCTTTTGTTGTTTTGAATCTCTTTGAGCAAGAGACCTGCGGTGTAGCAAATTATATCTCGTGTACAAATTAGAGTAAACTGAAAAACACAGGTGACTTTTGTTCCCTTCTGCATCACAAAAGACCTTTTCAATACACCTGATTGATTGTAAAGGAAACTCCACGAGCACATGTGAGCTACTGGGACTCTGCTGATAGTAATTTGGGTGCTATAGTATTTATCATGCTGTGCTATTTGGCAAGTAGGAAGCTTTTAAACTTTTTGCTCTTTCAAAAAAAAAAAAGGTCCTAAAAGAAGATGATACAAAAATTTGAATTAGGGAGAAGTTTCCTTTCTATGAAGAATCACAGAGAATGTCTTGATAAATCAGTAAAAATCATGTTTTTAAGATGGCTTAGGTCAGATTTTTGTCACTTAATCTAAATGCAGAAGGGTACATTGTCTTCCTCTCTGGATCTCCACCAGGTGGGCTGACACTTTATACGTACAGCCTCAGTGTCTGTCCCTATTTGCTGTGGTCACTAGAATTAACGATTAACTCTAATGTGTTCTATGTTGGTATCCAGGAGAGAAACTTCCACAGGATAATGAATATTTCTAAGAAGGTGGGTTATATGGCATTTGAAATAAATAACAGCTTCTTAGGGTTTGGTGTAATCCATTGCATGTGGTTTTTGTTTGTTTCAGTGTCATGGCATAGTCGGGATGGGAATACATCCCTCAGAAAGTTTTCAATTAAAACAGGAATCCTAAATAATGAAAGTAAGGGAGATATTAACAGTTTTTTTCCTCTAATACTCCCAATTACTTTGGACATAAAATATGATTAAAGGTTTGTAGAAAAAGAGATTAATGCATCAATATTGACAATTTTGGGTTCATCAGTGATGCAATCTGAAAAACATTTATTTCATTTGGAATTAGTCTCTCCCCCAAATAATTCTTACCATATTTGGAATGGCTTTTTTAATCATAGTAATTATGGCATATGCTGTTGGTTGACTACCCAGAGACTTGCCTTCCTTTATCCTTGCTACCACCCAAATTTTATTCAGGTAAAAAGTGGCCATCTTCTTCAGGGACTTTGGGATCTTCTGGGACCCTGGTGTCCCAAGTCCAAGGGCTAAATCCTGATAGGTCTCAGGCAGCCATGGTTCTTTCATCCCCCTTGCCATTGACTAGCGTAGGACTGAGCATGGGATGTGATTTTTGCCAGTGAAATGTGAGGTAAAGTCCACAGACTGGTGTTTGGGAAGGTAATCTCTGTTCCAGATGAAGGACCCAGAGAAGGGCTTTGTCATGTGTGAATATGATGTTCGGTGCAGCCGCAGCCGTTTTGCAGCTACGAGTGGATGTTCTTAAGGACCTCAAGGAGGATGGCAGAGTAGAAAGACAAAAGGAACCTGAATATTGATAATGTTGCCAAGCAGGTGACTTGGTTAATCCGGAACAGTATCATCTTTGAACTTTGCATTCAGTGGAATAATACATTTCTTTATCATTTAAGCCATTTTTAGCTGGTTCTTCAGTTATTCAAAGCTGAAATAATCCCAATACAGTAATAAAAACAAACTTAATGCTTTAACTCTTTGGACTAAGACTTTTCTTCTATTCTTTCTCCATATGTGAGAAAAGTATGAAATAAAAAATAAAAATAAAGAATTGCAAATGTGAAAGGATCACAGAATGTCAGCACTGAAAGAGACTTTAATAAATTATTTAAGAAACATCTACTTGTTGAGATAGAATTGTGCTAGATCCAGGATATAGCAGAGAAAGAGACATAGTCCCGGCTCTTTTGGAACTTATATTCTAGTGGATCTTAGAGAGTATTTGATCTAATCTTATTACACAGAAAGGGACAACTTTTATATCATTCAGGGTTGGTGTAATTTTTTGGTTACTTAGTAAGAGGGTAGATCCTATTGGAGGAAAGGCTATATACCTTTGTGGTTCCTTTTGCTTTTGAACATGTAGCTAGCTCTTTTGCTTGTCTGACTACCTGAAGGTTTTGGTTATCTAGAACTGGGCTTGGAGCTGAGTCTGGGTATAAGGGGAGAAGAGAGCTGAATTTCTGTGCATGATGGAGTAAGAGGAATTTAGAATTAGTGTGTGTGTGTGTGCGTGCGTGTGCACGTGTATGCATGTGTTTCACACACACGTGAAACAGCAAGATAGTCAATGTCTGGGTGCTAATTGAAGTAGGGAAACCACTGAGAAATCCCCTGTGTCATGGTGGCCAGAAGGACTTTTAGGATGAGATGACTACTATGTAGTTGTTAAGTTATTTGCTGTGTCATGCAGGAATGTAACTCTCTGACAGTGACCTAGAAAACTTCAGTGAAAGTTTTGCTACACATCACAGGCTTTGTTCCCTTGTCACTTCAATGGGGAATCAGGGAGATAAAGGATTGACCTCAAGGCATAGAGCAGAGAATGGGATTCAGCAGAGGTAGGAAAATATACCTCATTCTTCATCTTCCTCTCTCTGGGAACTTTACAGACATCTTGAAGAGGTCTCTGCACTTAATACTGGTTGTGGAATGGGTTGTGAGCTCTTTAATTTACCTCATTAGGGACATCGGGATTAGAGTCCTACCCCACTGGTGGCTGCAGGACTCCTCACATGAGTGATTATTCACTTATTAGGAATTGCCTTCTCCTGTAGACAGTAAGCTCCTTGAGGCCAGGGGCCATGTCTGTTTTATCAGTTAAGTTCACACTGGGCAGTGTTTTGCCTCCCAAATAAGTATTCAATCAGGATTTATTAAATAGTTCCCTCCTAATAGGGAAAAACTATCATTTACATATTCATCGTCTCCCCTCTGCCCTCAGCTTGATGAGGGGAAGCAACCAAGCCCCTCATGCTGCCTCCCCCAGCATAATGATGTGTTGCCAGGTGGGCTCCTGGGCCAACCACTGACTGCTTGTGGATGATAGGGAGACCGGAGAAGTTGGGAGAAGCCTGCCAGGTTGGCACTGGAAATATCAGAGAACTACCGACAAGAGAAAAGTAGTAGATTCAGACAGTGGGAAGGGAGACAGAGAAGACATTTTGTGGGAGCTGAGTCTGAGAGGTTTCAGGAGCTTGGAGACGGAAAAGAGGGTCCCTGGGGGCAGGTGCAAGGCCTATGAAAGCACACACAGAAATGAGATTCTTCTGTAGGCAAAAACTGGCAGGAAGAGCTGGTTTCCATCATGTTTGCTGTGTGTTAACAGTGGGATCTCTGGACAATTTTAATAGATTTCATAGAGATAAAAAATTGCTTCTTGGTTATTTCTGACTTTATTTCTTTGAATGAGACTCCAGGCTAGGGCTGACTTCAAGATGAGAAGAGGCCAGCCTGGCTTTATGTGGGGTACACCCTCATGTAGGAAACTGAGTTTCAAGCTTCGGTGCCCTCCACAGTGCTCCCAAGCCCTCATTAGGAGAGCAAAGATTTGTAGCAAAGAATCGAAACTGCAGTAATCTCAGATTGCATGCCATCCAGTCTGGTAGCTAAATATGGGCAGAATTAGGACTAAGGACTAAAATGAGGTATGTTCTTATATTTTTTCTTTAGTAAAGAATGGTGTTAGAAAGTGCGCTGCGAGAGAAGAACATTCCATTTTGGGCCTAGTCCAGAAATATGCACGAGGGTCATTTAGACTGAACTTATTTTCCATTTGAGTTAATCTGTGGGTAGCAAGTCACTCCCTGTTACCAACCAGATCCTTCTAAGGATCTTAAAATATTCAAATTGGTTTTTTTTTTTCAACCCCCTGAGACTCACAGAAAAGTCACATATTAGGCCAGAGTCTAAGTTACTCCTCCCTGCTGGACCTTGGTAAAACAATGGCATTCCTCCTTGTTGGGAACACAGGCCTGTGGTTTCAGCTGAATTAACTGGTTTAAACTAAATGGAATCTTAGATACAAAGTTTCATTTCTGAGAGGCTATGTTCCTTTCAGTGGCTAGGAGAGAAGGCTCTTAATTCAATTTGGTGATAGGTGAGATCTTCCTGAGAGAAGCAGCGGTCCCGGAGGTCGCAAATGTTCTATAGCTCAGTGCTGGTTTCAGGGCCGGGGGTGGGGCGCTGTGATCTTACAGAGGCCACCCTAGAGACTTTCAGAGGACCAGATGCTTCATTCAACAAACTGCACATGGGGGCCCCAGCTATTCCTTAGCTGCCTGTTTCCATCTTTCTTTTCTTTTTAAAGATTTTATTTATTTATTTGAGAGAGAGAGAGAGCACAAGCAGGGGGAGTGGGAGAGGGAGAAGCAGGCCCCCCCCTCTGAGCAGGGAGCCTGATGCAGGACTTGATCCCAGGACTCTGGGATCATGACCGGAGCCTACGGCAGAGGCTTAACAGACTAAGCCACCCAGGCGTCCCTGTTTCCATCTTTCTTATTGCTCACTTCTAGGAGGTGAATGAGAAACTGTCTGTGGCCACGTTAAGGTGGAAGGATAAGGCATTTCTTTCTTTTTGTTGTTGCAGGTGTTTTAAAAACCCTAGGCCTGATGCCACCTGTCAGGAAGTGCACACTCTGACATCTCTCACAAGTGCCGCAGGGAGGAGGTGGGATGCCCAGCAATGACCCGACAGGAGGTGTGATCCCTCTGGAAGCATCTGGAAGCTTCCAGACGCTGTGCTCCTCACTGGGCTCAGGTGCTGAGTGTCAAGCTGATGAGCCTGACAGGTTATTCAGGACCATGTTGGGTTATCCAGAGGAATAAAAGCACAACAAACTGACTGGGAATCCTTGATGTCTGGGAGAAACTCACCGTCGGCACCAGCCAGCCGCTGTCCTGCCGCATTCTTGTCTGCCTGAAAGAAAAGAAAGGAAGAACTCATGATTCCAAACTCATGGCCTAGTACTGGGGGCTACTTGGGAGCATGAGAAATGCAGAAAAAAAGGAGGAACTCAAATGCACAGGTATGTGTTTGGAGAAGTTGTTACACTGCCTTGGTGTGGAGAGTATCTGTGAAAGGCTAAAGATGTGGTATGAATTTGTGTCTTCAGTGTGAGCTGACACAAAGCTCAAGGGACCCATTCACTGTACCTGGTCTGCCACCCTTGCACCTGTGGGAATATGGGTGCTTGGGGTTACTGGCTTCGGGCACACAGCCAGCATTTACAGTGTGGGCAATGGAATGCCCCGACCAGTGCCTCTTATCACGAACTTGGAAGAAATTCTATGAAAAATCTGAAGTTTTTTCAGAAGTTGCTTAAACCTCGATGACTTTCCTAAATGCAAAACTATTGCATGCATACACACACGCATGCACACACACACACACACACCCACACATTCACACACACTTCCCCCAGGTGCAGTGCATCTTTACTTATCTGTTTTCCATCCACTCAAAAAGGGGAGAGAATACCGTATAGATGGGATGAATCAAATGGGATTATTTTAAAATGCATTCCCCCTCCCCTTCTGCAGGGGATTGAGGAGGATTACATGCAGCTTTCGTGAAATGTCTTGTGCTCCTCTCTGGGAAAGGAACTGTAAATGTCAAGTCATCAGTCTCCGTGACAACAGCTCACACAGGTACAGGGCAGAGCCAGCAGGGAGGGGAGAGCAGCATGGGCCCATGCACAAGTGTCACCTGCAGTTACAGAGACCACGGCCCGGGCAGTCCAGCATCACCCACAGATGGAGAGGTGAAGACAGTTAGGGATGGGGAAATGGGTGGGGGGCCTGGTGACACCCCAGAGTTACAATCCTCCCCCCCCACAGAGGGAACGGCACAGCAGAAGCAGCAGGCTTAGTATGTGCAACCCCCCAACCCCTTCTCCAACTCCAGCCCCAAAGGCCTCATACCCACTTGGTGTTAACAGAGCTTTTTAAACCCTGACGTGCTCGCAAGCCACTTGGAGATCTTGTTAAAATGAACTTTCTGATTCAGTAGGTTGTCGGGATAGGGCCCAAGATGCTACGTTTCTAACAGACTCCTGGATGATGCCCACGCTGCTGGCCAGACACCATGCCCTGATTAGCAAGGTGTGAGGAGAATCTCGGGTCACAGGCGTGCTCTGGGGCGCGCAGCTTCAATTCTGCACAAAGATACGCAAATACATTTAAGTCGCACTTCACCTCGCTAGTGTCAGGAGGAAATTGTCCAGGTAACTCCGAAATCTTTTGGATTTAGAGTGCTTTGGATGATGAAAAATTCTCTCTCTCTACAGCTGAGAGCGGATGTGGGCTGTTCAGATTTATATTGGGATGACCTAGCAATTCGTGAGCACACACGAGTTGAGGGAAGGAGTATGCTGGGCGGCAGGGGAAGGTGAGCTTGGCAAGCACGCTGGCCAAGGACCATCTACAAAGTGCGCTGCCCACATGTGCATACTTGGGAACTGGGCTTTGCAATGGAGGCTTGCCCTCTGGTTGAGCACGAGAAGGGAAATTAACCCAGGGCTCCTAAGTTCTCCTCACTCCCCCTGGTTTCCCAAAAGGAAAAAAGAAATTGAATAGGTAGGAAGAAATAGAAAATGACAGCAAGAGAATGAAAGTCAAAAGACTGCTTGGATTTCTATTTTTATTTTTTTTATTCTTGAGAGGAGAGAAGAATAAACTCCCTAAGATGAATCAAGAAGAACATTAAAAGAAAAAAAAAAAAACAAAGGAAAGAAATGCGTGATGAAGAGAGGAGGGAAATCTCCTTGGTAGATAAAAGAGATTTGCCAAATATATTACATTCATTAAGATTTTTCTCTGCTTATCATGTGTGCTTTTTGGAGGCTTTTCTTAGCATTAACGGACGCTCTGGGAGAGGAGAAAGTTGGCAGAGAGAAGCCTAGCAAATATATAAATAAGCTTCGGAGCTTCCAGAAGTTTCATATCCCACAATAGAACGTTCTCCAGGCTGCACAAACTTTTTCTTACTTAAACAAATGCTTTGAAAGACAAAGATTTCATATCGTCAGAGGAACATTCAGACCAATAATTGCCTTTGTTCTTCCTGCCTTGAAGTTTCAACAGCCAGCAGATTTATGATTCACTTTCGGCAGTAAGCTCCTTCAAATAAATGTCACTTTCCCAGGCTGCAAATTGAGTTCTTGCAAACACAGGATCAACTTCACTAAGAGGAACTAAGTTTTCTTGTGGTGTATGTGTATATGATTATGAAACACCACTTGCTTTCTTCCCCTCTTCTGGAGGGGAATGGATTAGAAACTATATTTAAAAAGGAGCCATTTTTAATGGTCAACGTACTACCAGTGAGATTTTGTAGAAACTTTTGTTGGGGGAGATGGGGTTGGAGTGGGAAGGGGACAGAAGGCAGTCTGACCTTTCTCTTAGGTTTATGGGCCTCAGAAATTTTGTGCAGTCTAAGGTTGTGGACTTTAAGCTGGTTTACTTTGTGGGTGGGGCAAGATAATTCCAAAAATTTTAAGGTAAAGGAAATAATACAAGCAAGTACAGATGGAAGAATTAAAGTGAGGGTTATGGACCCCAACTGTTGGAATCAAGACTCTTTCAGAGCAGCCAGTCTTGTATCAGTGCTGTTTAGCTGCTAGTGCTAACTCAGTGGACATGATTGGATTCCTTACATATGCCAGGTAGTAAGGGTGCCAGGGGAGGTGAGCCGTGGTGCTGATACCCACCTAGATACCTTTAAGAACAGAGTAGAAGAAACACAGTAAGCTATGGGATTGCCAAGGATGCCCAACCTGCGGCATGGAGGAGGGTGTCAGGCCCCCAAAGAGTCTTGCATTACTTTGGGATGTGGCAGTCACCTAGGTCCTTGTCACATGCATTAAGCAGGGTAGAAGGTGATCAGGCCCCTTTCAGTAGACCCGTGACACCTTTCTTTGGCCTGTCCCCATGACACTGCTCCCAGTTCTGTCTGGATTCCATTCTCTGTCCCTTCCCCAGTTTGAAGTTTGTGTGGTAACCGCTGCCTTCCTGATAATGATTCTTTTTTTTTTTTTTTTTTAAAGATTTTATTTATTTATTTGAGACAGAGAGAATGAGAGACAGAGAGCATGAGAGGGAGGAGGGTCAGAGGGAGAAGCAGACTCCCTGCCGAGCAGGGAGCCCGATGCGGGACTCGATCCCGGGACTCCAGGATCATGACCTGAGCCGAAGACAGTCACTTAACCAACTGAGCCACCCAGGCGCCCATTCCTGATAATGATTCTTAATGGAGAACTGAATGGGTTCATGGTGCCAGCCCCTTTAAAAGATATATGTTCCTGATACAGGTATAATTGCCACATTACAGAGGGGGGAATTGAAGCTTACAAAATTTAACTGAATTGCCCAAGTTCACACAGCTGGTAGTTGCTAGAACATGGATTAATTACTTTACTATTATTATTGTTTTATGTCAGCTCTACACCTAACATGGGGCTTGTCCTCGAGACCCTGAGCTCGAGTCATACGCTCCGCTGACCTGGCCAGCCAGGTGCCCCTAGAACATGGATTTAAACTCAGGTCTGGCTGATCCCAGGACCTGTAGTTTTGGCCGTTAGTCCCAACAATAACAGTTTAACATTTTCTGGACTTAATGTGCCAGGCACATAGTTCTAATTATGATTTAATTTGCTTACTCTTCACATGAATCCTGTGAGGGTATCAGCGTTATCATTCCTGTTTTACAAATGAGGAAGCTGGGCTCCTGTGTGACTAACTTGTCCAAGGTCACACAGTTGGTAAGTCAGGGAGCCTGGATCAAAGCTCAGGTAGGCTGGCTCCAGAGCCTGCACCCTTAAACACTGCGCTCCTATATGCCAAGACCCTACATGGGTCTGTTCTCTTCTTTAAGGTCTGAATACAGACTTTGGTTCCCCTACTTGGACTTTTGAACTTGTCTGCTTCCTTTGCTATGTCAGACCCATCATCACATCCACGATTTCTGGTCTAAGTATCCCTGTCTGTTCCTTCACTTTCCCTCAAACATGTACTGAGCACCTATGTGTTCCAGGCACTGTATTGAGCACTTGGGAGCTGCAGATCAATGCCCAGAAATATTTACTTAGAGGAATGATGGACCCTTTTCTGAAGCCAATCACAATCCAGTGGGGGAGACAGACAAGCCAGCAAAGTGTTGCAGTGCCATATAAAAACACTGTGAGGGAGGAAAGTATGAGTGCTCCAGTGACCTCAGAGAGGGGAGGGTCTAGCTCTGTGCAAGGTGAGGAGACCCCTCAGATGAGGCATTATTTGAAAAGAATCTTTAAAAAGCAGGAGTTCACAAGGCAAATGAGGGAGGGAAAAGCAGATCTTAAGTCTGTTTTTTTTTTTATCTTCTCTCATGTAGGGTTGAAAGAGGTTGGTGGCTTGTTTGTACTTCAGGAATCAACAGGTATAAAAGTCTGCATGATAATAGCTCACATTTGTGAAGAATATTCGATAAGCCAGGCAAAGTTTTGAGTCTTTACATGCATTATCTAGTCTAATCCTCACACTCACACTCTGATATAGATGCCGTTATTATTTCCAGGTTCCCCATGGGATTCACGGGGTGCTGGGGAAGAAGATTCCTTTTGCATTGACTCTGTTTTGGTTCCAGGAAAGGGATGGAGACATTTCTTAAGCACTGTCCACAGATCAGCAACATTTGATGGACTAGGGGCTTGTTTAAAATGTAGATGCTAGGCTGAGAGCAATAGAATCAGAATCTCTCTTCCATGCTCTGTAGGTGACTTGGGAGCACACCAAACACGGAACCACTGTCTAGCTGGTGAGCACTGAGCATGTGGGAAAAGTTTGTTTCCTAGTGAACTTCTTTGTAATCTCATTGGTCATTTATGAAAAGAACCAGCTCAGAGAGTTCTAGAGGGGCTGGTATTTCCCTAGGAGATAGAATTTCCCTTTCCTTTTTAGTCTCATATATATGTTCCAAGAAGGTATTATGTATTTTTGAAATTTCTTGGTATGATTCTAGGCAACAATAATTTCCAGAAAATGAGGGTATGTTTCAACAAATGTTAAGGATAAATTGCTCTTTTCATAAGAGAGCTGGCTCATGGGGTGATGTGCTAATGATTTTTCTCTTTAGCTCACGTATGGTGCTGGTGGTTGTGTGAAGAGGTTTTAGTCTTCATGGCTGATTGGAATGTTCTAGCACAAAGGGTACTTGTCTGTCACTTCCGTCTCCTATGGGAAGAAGACCATGAAGGAGAGACTATGGATGAGAGGAGAGTATAGCTCTCCAATGGTGGAGACCAGTAGTTTTCCTCTCCAACATAATCAGTTTCTCTAAAGGACATAAAGGTTAAGGACTTTGGGATCAGACAGTGACAAAGATGGGCTAAATGGGTATACAGTTCAATGGTATTAAGTACATTCATATTGTTACCACAATAATACAAAAAAGTAAAGAAAAATGGGCTAAATGAATCAAATCTCCATTTTTTTTTTTTTTTAGTTCATGGTAGCTGAGCCTTTGACAATGCCAAACTCTTACAATTATAAACCTTCCGTGCAAGTGAAGAGTTGGGATGTGATATAAAAGCACAAGGGATTCAAAGGATTGTTAAATTCTCTACATCTCCCTCTTTCCCAAAGCACCATGTGGAAACAGGTGCACGAGATGGTCTCTTTGATGACTGTTTAAGTGCAGTTTTCACTACTGTATTCAGGTTTCCAATAACCATTTACAGAAGAATGGGATCTTAATTCCTAACAGGTTTTCATGTATTCAAAGTCTGACTCTGAATCTAATTTATACAGGTTGGAGAGATTTGGAGGAACAGAGAATGTGATGCCAAATGTAAGAATATGCTTTATTTGTGAATGTTCATCCATTTTTTTAGGACGGACTGTAAAACCACAATGAGATAAGCAATAACAGATGAGCAAAATAGGGCCCTGTATTCACAATCATTCTGTCTAGCATGTGATCAAATGAGCATAATTTGCTTTGTAGAGTGGTTGTCAGGTTAAAATGCTGTACCTGCTGTGGGAGGGCTTTGAAAAGTATAGATGGGCAGTTTGCTGTCAGGGCTAGAGAGAGACTGAAGAATGGCAGGAGAAAACGTTTTGCAATGATAAAGAATTCATTCAACAACCATTTATTTAATGGGTATCTACTGTGTGCTAATAGGCTATACTAAAACTTGAAATAATATAACAAGATAAGCATAATTTCCATTGTGCTGGAATATACAATCCTCAAGGCAGAGAAAATTAATCCAAGGATTGTAATAAGGCTTGATAACTGCTATGGTGGGGAAAATACTATTGCTGTATAACAAACCAGCTCCCAAATCAGTGGCTTAGGACAGTGATCATTTGTAATTTCTCAGGTACCAGCAGGTTGGCTCACCTAGGCTGAGCAGCTCTGCAGATCTTTTCTGGACTTGCTCACCTGTCCATGGGCCACTGGGGAACAGAGGATCTGCTCTGGGCTTGGTTGATGAAGCTCCTCTGGGTGGCTCTGGTCTACATGTCTCTCATCCTCACTCTGGGATCAGCAGGCTGGCCCAGGTGTATTCTTCCCACGACTATGGCAGAAGCGATGAAGACAAGTGGAAATATACAAGACCTCTTAAGGCCTTTGAGCAGAACCGGCACATGTTACTTTTGCCTCAATCTATTGGCCAGAGAAAGGCACAGGGCTGAACCCAAATTTAAGCAGTGGGAAAATATTCTCTTATCCATTAGTGAGAGAAATTGCAAAGTCACAGGACAATGTGTGTAGACAGGGGGAAGAGTGAAGAATTGAGGTGAGTGAAGCCACCTACCTCCACAGGGCATGAGCATCTGCGGAGACTCAGAATAAATCCGAGTAGGATTTATTCAAATGGTAAAATAGTCAGGGGCGGAAGGCTTCTAGGCAGGAGAAACAGCAAGTGGGCAGTTCTAGAGGCATGGCAGGTTTGAGGGACCAAAAGAAGGCCAGTGTGGATGGATAGAAGAAAACAATGGAGGGAAGAAATGAGGAAGGTAGGATCAGATAAGGAAGAGTCTTATCTACATATTAATAACTGACTTCAGAGCCATTGAGGGGTTTTGATATATGATTATGATTTGCCAGTCATCACTGACCCCCTAGTCTAGATTCAAGGGAGAAATATCCTTCCTCTAGTTTGCAATGGCATAAGTAACGAAGTGCACCTTCCTCAATATTTTGACTGGATTTTCGCAGTGTTTGTCCAATGTATTCCCATTCCCTTGGGCCCTCTGATTAATGTCTCTGAACAATCCCACTTTGTTTTAATTAGTGCAAATATTTTAAGTTCAGCATATTAGTTTCTCTTGTAGGAAAAGCATTCTCTTTGAGAATCATCATAAATCATTGAAAAAATGAATTGGCCAGTGAGAGAAAGACCATCTCCCAGCAAATGCTGGCAGTCTATCTCGTTATGGGCTCAAACTCTAGATGTTGGAAACCGTTTCTGACCTGCTCAGACCTTTGACCCGTTCAAAGCAAAGAAGTATCTTTCTTCTTCTCTCATTCCTCAAGTTCTTTTCATCCTTTAAAGTATTTTAAGGAGGCCTCATGGCAGAGCTAGAAGAACTGGATTTTACTCCTAACCCTGCCACTGACTGCTTAGGTGACCTTGGGTAACTCACTTATTTCCATTGGATTTCAATGTTTTTGTTCATAAAGGGTGTGTAAATGTTCCCCCAGAATCTTTCCAGTTCTAAAGTTCTCCAATTTTTGGATTATGCTCTGAACATAATCGTCGTTTCACAAATGGAGATTTGTAGTTTTCAGTTCCAGAGACTGCCTGAAGGACCCTTTGCTATTGTACAAAGTCAAAAGTTGGGAAGATGCATTAAAGATGAAGCAGAAGGAGTCAGGAAAAGGATATTTGCATGCATGTAGGCAATAAATGAATTTGTTATGAGTTAAGACGTCTGCCAAGAGGCATTAGTGAGAACAGCAGTGGCTGCTTGATCACCTGTGTGCCTGAGTAAGGGCAGTCTTACATGCTTCCAGCTAGAATTGAGCTAAGGATCCTGTGGTTTTTATTTAGTTAGTTATTTGTTTTACTCTTTTGTATGCATCCTTTACCTTAACTCTTGAGATCTATGGCTATATAATTACATCTGAATATTTTCTAAATTCGACGATTCTTTGAATAGTGAGGAAAGCACCCTGCCTCCAGTCAAGAGTCATGAGTGTTGCGGCTACCGTGAGTCAAATTCAATTTCAGAATTTAAATTTACATTGAGGCTGAGCTTATTTGGTCTCCTGGACAGCAGCTGTATCAGGGAGTCTCTTGGTTCAGAATTTGATATGTTTGTAATTGCTGTTTACCTACCACCATCTCTTAGGTATGAGAATTTTCTCAGAACTGAGCGTGAAAGGGAAGCAGAGCTCACTTCTCTGTTCTTTCCAGCACTCCCCAGCACACTGATCAGGGCATCTACAACTCAAATAGTTAGAATTTCCCAGAGCAACACAAGCACTCAATCCCAAAGATAAATCTCAAGCATTCTAAAGGTATCCTAGCATTTTAAAAGCCAAGTTAGTTATTTCCCAGGGAAGGGTTTGGCTGGTGTTGATTATAGAAATAAATCTGCACTTCATTTTTAGCCCAGTGGCCCATTACAGCTCACTTCAGAGTCTAAACCCCCAAGAATAACGAGAGTCATTTTATGGGAATGAGAGATTATAAATCACTGACTTTGTCAGTTCAGTGTTTCCTCCAGCATTCTTTTTTTCTCTGAGAGTTACGCAGACAGCAGCCCCAGAGACCACCCCTTTGAGAAGCTTCACCTGGTCTTTGTTTGCTTTTGACTGAAGCCTCAAGTTGGCCCTGGCCTTGTCCCAGGGCCACCTGTTAGTCTTAAATAGGTGATTGAGAAAACGTTCATTTTTAATGCATAGTTTCAGAAGGTCTGACTCCTGTTTTCCAAGTAACTTTCCTCCCAAACTTACTAAAAACAGAACATTGCTTTGGAATGCAAACCTCAGGCAAACAAGGGATTAAACAAAATCTATGCCGTGTCTGCAGAATTCTGACCAAAAGAAGTACATCTAAGGGTCTGTTCATAAGGCACCACCCGCCGTAGCAAAATGAGCCATTCAGGATCTGGGAAATGCTCAGGAAAAGAAATGGCTCATTAGAGTCTGTGGTCTTCAAGTGAGTGCATGTGAAAAGCAAAGAATAACATAACATATCTATTCCTATTTTTATCTCCTTTTGGTATCAGTTTAGACGTACACGGTGTATCAACAGTCCTGTATGTACGGAAGTTATTTATACATATGGTGTGTGCTTTAATTTTTTTTTAAGATTTTATTTTTAAGTAATCTCTATACTCAACCTGGGGCTTGAACTCACAACCCCAAGATCAAGAGTCACATGCTCTACCAGTTGAGCCAGCCAGACACCCCTAAATTTTTTTTACCCATAGAGTGCATGATAGAAAAATTTGGAAACAACTAATTAGTACAGTCATCTTTCTTAGTGAGAATCAGTTAACGAGATTCACTCTTAATACAGTGCCTCATTTAGCCATTTGTTTTCTTTCTTTAGTCTTAAATATTATTTTACCAGCCAAACAAATTAAAAAGCTTTGAGGCACAGAGGGA
This sequence comes from Leptonychotes weddellii, assembly GCF_054177405.1. Classification (NCBI taxonomy): domain Eukaryota; kingdom Metazoa; phylum Chordata; class Mammalia; order Carnivora; family Phocidae; genus Leptonychotes; species Leptonychotes weddellii. The sequence continues at coordinate 139,471,270 of NC_138373.1, read as the reverse complement.
AAGAGTGGGGGAGGGAGGCAGAGAGTGCAGGAAGAGGAGGCAGGGAGACCTGGGGGAGGAGAGGGAGTCCGTGACCTTGACGTTCCCTTCCAGCCTTGAGGGTTAGTGGCCACAGGTTCTATCTCCACCTGCCAGCCACCACTGGGGGTAGGTGCTGCAGGCTGTGACATGGCTGAAAGGTATTTCATATTCTTTAAAATGTGGTGGGCAGGGTCCAGTTACAAACTACTCTTGGCCTCTGAAAAATTGGAGGGGTGGTTGTATAAAGTAAGGCAAGGATGGCAACAATTAATGAATAATCACTTAATACAAGACAGATGTTAAAGTGATAAACACATCAATTAGATTGGTTTAAAAACCATTCACAGACACATTCATCAACCTGAACCATTCTTCCTGTTTTATCTCACCACCAACCCCCGCACCCCACTGCGTCAGTCCATGTTTCAGGGTGGGTCAGATGCCGAGGGTGATCACTTCCTGGATTTACTGAAATATAATCCAAGTAAGCATATTCCATCTCAATTTGTCTCAGCATATCAGAGAGGCATAATGAGTTGAAATTATTATTACTACTTTTTTGGTTCCTCTCTTCTGCTGTTCATTTACATACAAAACAAATTATACCGGGTGTTGAGAGGTGAAATTAGCATTCTTCTGTGGTTACCAATAGGAGGCAGATGTTGGATCACTCATTTTCAAGATTTGACTGGTGCTGAAATGAACATGTATTAATATGGCAAGAATGGGGGATAAGTGTATTATGCCATTGGGACAGTATGACAATTCATTTATCACCATTTATGAACTATGGGTGCATACACTGTCACAAATGAAGATGGATGTATTATCTCTTGAGGTCCCTTGACACACAGAAGTAATGTGTGTGGGCATATGTGATTTTAATATATATTAACTTGCAAATAACTCTGTGATGTACGCAAGCCATTGCATGTGACAGGAGGGGTGCTTATTAGTCAATACACTGCTTAGATTGAAGAGACCCAGCAGGAATTAGATGCTGACTGATCAAGGCAATGCTCATCAACCTGTTACCTTCATTTTTTCTTTTTTAAATTTTGTCAGAGATTTCTGTTCAGATAAGGAAACTAAAATAAAGAAATGGTGTGTTCAAAGTCTTGCAGCCCAAGAAACCTGTGTTGTGATCCTAGCCTTAGATGAATCTGGCCCACTTCCTTATGGATTATTATAATCATGCTCAAAGAGCAAGATGATCTTGACTGAGAGGAATAGCAGACAGAGGCTGTTTGCATTATTATACCAATGCTGTCCCAGATTAGTTGGAAGTCTTGGTCATTTGGACCAATACCTTCTTATAATTTGGGATTCCTACATAGAACCAAGCCTTGTGGAGGCAACATTCTCAAACGAGGCTACTGCCATGGTTTTATCCATTCTGGGTCCCTGAGTGATGACTGTGTCATTTACATAAGATCCACTTACTTTAATTTCTCTATTGATTCCTGGAAAGGTTCTTGACTCTGAGAACTTTAAGAAGACAAAAGAACTCAATTGAGGATGACTAATCTACATTCAGTAATGGGAACAATTGCATATAGCCTAATGTGGGTCATGTGTTATGATGATAAAATTATTAATAAATAAAAATAATACCTTTTTAGAATAAAAATTGTATTAAGCCCTCAGTATGTTCTTGGTTCTCTGGTAAGCACTTGATCCTTTTATCTCATGTAAACCACAGTAATCCTATGAGGAAGGTAAAATCATTATTCCCATTTTACAGATGAAGATTTATAGAGATAGCTTTACTTGGCAGGGTATCAGAGCAGAGGTGGGTTTCTAACTCAGAGTTTCTGACTCCAGAAACAGAGGTCATTCTGATGGCTACCTTTGTCTTCCTCCCTCAGTGGCCAGTAGTGATACTGAATTTGTGTGGCTAAGCAACTAGTCCTCGTGCTGGTTTGATACGGAGGATCTTCTATTATACCACGAAGTCTGTTCTGTGTAGGAGACTTCTTGTTTCAGTGAATTTGTTACTCCCTTTTGGTCTGCTTTCCTGACATGTAGTTTTTGGGATGCCACCAGTCTTCTTAGCTGTGGAATGACTGGCCAGTGCTTTGTGTCTGTGGTATCTCTGAGGGACCTAAGTCCAGCTCTTGAGGGCATCTTCTCTCTCTGGGTAGTGTCTATGCAGTAGGGACTTCCCAGCATCTTTGTCAGGCTGTGGCTGTTCCTGTCTAGAACATGAACTGAAAATGGACCTTCCCATTATTATAAGCATTCTTTTCCCTCAAATAACCAAAGTGTAGCTCAAGGTCATCTTATTTAATCACACATACTCAAGATCATGTGGATTTCACTAACATCGTGACTGTGTTTTATATTTCTATAATTATTAGGTATATGTTTATCCTTTTTATGTCCATAAAACATAAAACATTGTATTTATGGAGGATGTTTTCCAAACAAAACCCAGGATGTTACCTGGCCTGGTTTAAAGGTGGAACAGAATATCTGAAATTAAGACTATCTAGAAAATCTAAATGGCACAGTCCAGGGGCGCTGGACTTGGGAGTGGATCTGACTTGCAATCCTGGTTGTACCACTCACTTACTCTATGATCTTGGTTGAGTCACTTAATGTCCCTGGGCTATATTTTCTTTCTTATAAAATGAGGATAATTCATGTTTAGACCACTCCCCCCCAGGTAGTAATGTCTCCCTGAAAGGTGCACTGAGTCATAAATTTATCAACCACTGATTATTTCATATGTTGAATCCTGTGTTGGACTTCGGAGATTCAAAGATGAATAAGATATGCTTCCATTCCTGATCTCATAGATGCCTCCAGTTTCTTCTTACAAGAAGCTTACAGTCTTGGACACATGAAACCATATATTATGGAAAAGCCCTGTGTAAACTTTAAAGCTTTTGATGAAAATGATCTGTGAAGAAAGGAATCTGTGGTCAAATAAGCTTGAGAAATGCTGTACCCTTGGAAATTCATTCTTAGAAATCCACAATGAACATTAGATATTTAAAGCTTTGATGAGGTATATAGCAAAGAAGCATATTTAACTCCGCTTAACCTACTCTGTTTCAAGATTCAGGAAGTGTTTTATTGTCTGTTACCTACTAACACTCAGAGTAACACCTCATTTGAAAAGGTCTCCTTTCAGGGACGCCTGGGTGGCTCAGTTGGTTAAGTGGCTGCCTTCAGCTCAGGTCGTGATCCCAGGGTCCTGGGATTGAGTCCCACATTGGGCTCCCTGCTTGGCGGGGAGCCTGCTTCTCCCTCTCCCTCTGCTTGCTGTTCCCTCTGCTTATGCTTTCTCTGTCAAATAAATAAAATCTTTAAAAAAAAAGAAAAGAAAGAAAAAGTCTCCTTTCATGAATATTAAGTGACTCTTTAGTTGTCCCTGTAGGGGACACATGATACCCTGTACACATTTCCATTAATGTACTCACTCACTGGATTGTATTGCTCATTTATCCGTCTATACCCCTGACTAATCCATAGGCTCCTCAAGTTGTATCCATGCCTATTCATTTTTGTACGCCCAGGACTTGGATAGAAGATGTGCCCCTGGCCATTAGTAGCCACTCAATAAATGCTTGTTGAATGAATGTATGAGATTGTACATTCACACTATACAAATGTAAATGATATGCCTGAAATTATAAGATCCTAGAAGGCAATGATTAAACTTCCTTAATCCACTTTGTACAATGTCCAATTTGGCTGATTTCTATGACCTTAATAACTTTTTTTATTAGAAGGGTAGAGGTTTAAAATTATGTCTTTATTTGGATAGAGGATAACTTCAATGAGAAAACAATTATTTTCTATGTTTAAAAACTGTTTATTAAACTCCAATATTTAAAACAAATTTGCCAAATTATGCCTTTAAAAGCCCCAAATGGATATAGCTAAGAAATAATATAGATTTTTCCTGGAAATAGGAGCCTAAGGTTATGGAAAAATTGTAACCCAGTAGAGTAAGCATTTATTGGAATGGAAGTCAGGCTAGATGAATGAGTCTTTCAGTGGCAGGGTATTTCTGATAGGGGACTGTTGACAGAGAAGAGAAGAGAAGGGTATGGGGGCGCCATGTTGCTTGAATTTTAGTTTTAGCAAGGGAGTAAAGATAGAGGTGTTGGTACTGCTGGAATAGTTGTGAGGTAAAATGAAATGCTAAGTATAGCAACTTGAGTGATAAAGGCTTTCCACACTTGGTGGCTAGCTACTAGTAAGTCTCCTCCCTAGGGCTCTTGGTGGGGCCAGCAGGTAGAAATGGCAGGGCTGTGGTTTCCCTGTTATGTTCCATCAGTGAGGAAATAGGGTACAATAAACCCAGATTGAATGAAAGAACAATTGAGCACAGTTGGAGTAGTAGAAGTTAGTGCTTAGAAAGTTCTTTCTTTTCACTCTTAAAAATAGCTCTTATCCTTACATGTTCACTGTAAAACTTTAGATAATATTGACTAATAAAAAAGAAAGTAATAGAAATAATTTCAATCCCATTAATCAAAGAGGGTATTGCTTTCCATTTTTGAGTGCATTGTATTGGTAGATATTTTGCATTCATTTACCTATGCATATAAAATACATACTACTTTAATAACTGTATGCTTAAAAGTATAATATAAACAAATTTCTGAATCATTTCATATTTGTCTGGGTAGCTTTAATGACAACATAGTTTTCTATTCATGTATGTATTATAATTTATTTAACCAATTCTTATTATTGGTTATCCAGGTTATTTTCAAATTTTACCATTATAAACATCATTAGAATGGACTTTCTCCTACCTAAATTTTTGTCCATAATCATATTTATTTCCTTTGGATTAATTCCAGGAAGTAGAATTGTTGATTCAAAGACAATGGTGTTGATATATATTACCAAGTCGACCTTCAGAAGTGTTGAACCACTTTTTATTATTGCTTCCTAAAAAAATGTCAATACTGTTCATCATTGAAAACATTTGCCAATTTGATAGACAAAAATGGTATTTCCTTGTCTTAATTTGCATTCATTGATTGTTATTGAGGTTGATTTTCAAATGTTTAAAATGACTTTTGAAACATTTATTGGCCATTTATATTTCACCCAATTGATTTTGTGTCCTTGGCTTATTTTTCTTTTGGACTCTTCATCCTTTTATTGATTTGTAGGAACTCTTTATATATTATCACTCTCACATTATAAATAATTCCTTAATTCTTGGAAAGCTCTTTTGTTCTTAAATAATATCTCATGAATATTTATTTTGTAGTTTCAGTTTATCTTAATAGGAAGAGTGGCCATGTGGTTCTTGTCTTTCATTCTTTAAGTTTTCCTGTTGTTGACAGAAACCTGAATGTCTGCCATGGCAAGGAAGCTGTCTTAGTTCTTGGTAGTAGCCCAAACTAGCAGCTCAAACTAGCTTGGGATCTTCAGAGGTAACTGCCAGTAGTGAGATGGTATGCTTTTCTGAGTTACCAAATCATTTAACTTTATCTGAGGATAGTGTTTTCAATATATCAAATTCTTCCTTTGTTCATATTTTAGATTAACATAAGTTTCAGAGTTCAGACTATCCTTAGGAACTGACATGTTGTCTTTCAGAGTAAAGGTTAGAATAAACATAAACTTTTAAACTTGGTGGTTTGGCTGACTCCATTCAATATAGAATCTTGCCAGAAGTAAGAATATTTTGCGTAAGCAACAGACAGTGCAACTGGTTTTCCCAATATTGGAGTTTTAAAAAATATTAGTCAATCAGTTCCAATACTGTAATTCAGGCACCCAGTTATCCACAGGTGTTTTGTTTTCAGAATTTTGACCATTATAAACATTTTGCCAACCTGTTTTATCCAGCTTACCCACTTTTCCCCCCTGGCATTTTAAGGCAGATTTTGGACACCATTTTATTTCACTTATATGCATCTTTAACTGCTAAGAATCTTTCCAAACATAGCCAGCAAATATCATACCTAACAGAACTAATAATAATTTTATATTGAATTCTCAGTTATATCCAATTTCTTCTAATTTTCTCAAAGATGTGTTTTTTTAAATTTTTTATTATGTTAATCACCATACATTACATCATTAGTTTTTGATGTAGTGTTCCATGATTCATTGTTTGCATATAACACCCAGTGCTCCATTCAGTACGTGCCCTCTTTAATACCCATCACCAGACTAACCCATCCCCCCACCCCCCTCCCCACTAGAACCCTCAGTTTGCTTCTCAGAGTCCATCGTCTCTCATGGTTTGTCTCCCCCTCTGACTTCCCTCCTTCATTTTTCCCTTCCTACTATCTTCTTCTTCTTCTTTTTTTAATATATAAAGTATTATTTGTTTCAGAGGTACAGGTCTGTGATTCAACAGTCTTACACAATTCACAGCGCTCACCATAGCACATACCCTCCCCAATGTCTATCAAAGATGTGGTTTTATGTTTGATTGGTTCAACTCAGAATTTAAAAAGGAAGATCTACCTTTGACTGTTGTGTCTCTTAAAGCTATTTATTTGTTTGCTTGTTTATTTATTTGTTTATTTATTTTAGAGAGAGAGAGAGAGTATGAGGGGGAGGGGCAGAGAAACTCAAGCAGACTCTGTGCTGAGTGCAGAGTCCCATGGGGGGCTTGATCTCACGACCCTGAGATCACGACCTGAGCTAAAACCAAGAGTAGGCTGCTTAACCAAATGCACCACCTAGATGCCCCTCTTAAGGCTCTTTTATTCTAAAGTGGCTATCCTCCCCACTTCCTTTTCACATTGTTGATTGGTTGGAGAAACTGGGTCATTTTTCTTTAAAATGTTCCAAATTTTGAATTGTGTTTTTTTTTTTTAAACTTCTTTCTCTATTCCTTGTACTTACAACCTGATTAGATTCAGGTTCAATATTCTTAGGCAAGACTATTTCATAGGTTATATATGTACTTCCCATTACATGACATTATGAGGTACCTCATGTCTGATTGTCTCACCTCTAATGATGTGACTGATTAGTGAGTTTAGGAGTTGTCAACATAATCCTTCCATCGTTAAGTTCCCCACCAACATTTCACCTAATAGTTTTGGCATCCATTGATATATGTTGTCAATCTCCATCATTTCATTAAGAGTTGCAAAGTGGTGATTTTTAATCCTATTATTTTTTCTGGAATTATGTATGTATGTATGTATGTATTTTTTAGAGAGAGAGCATGCACGAATTGGGTGGGGGAGGGGCAAAGGGAGAGGGAGCGAGAAAATCTTAAACTCGTTTCACACCAGGAGCCTGACTTCGGGGCTCAATCTCAGGACCTTGAGATCATGACCTGAGCTGAAATCAAGAGTCAGACACTTAACCATCTGAGCCACCCAGGTGCCCCCAGAATTATTTTTAAAAACATTCTCATCAGCTATTTGGTTATGTAGAAATACAATTCATGCAGGAAAGGTGAGATATATGTTTCATTCTTTCCTATTATTTGTCCATCTTCAATAATGAGTTGGTGGCCTTAGCAACCCCTAAATACACACAATGAGGTTTGTTTTTTCCCCCCCAGTATCATTATGAACTCATGGAATTTTATATATTGAATGTGTTTCAATCCATTGCTATTATTATTCTTTTTGATGTTTGAATTGTCCCACCTTAGGCCAGAGGGAGCCCTTTAAGTTGGCTCTTATATCCTTTTGACATGATCCCATTAGTCTTTGATATCCTATATATTTTTAATATAACAGCCTCCCTCTACCTAGTCATCACTCCCTGTTGCAAGAATTGAAGTTTCTCTACCTCACTGAGTCCAGACTCTTTAGAAGACATGGTAAGCTTCACTTTCCTTAGAATTTAATTCTTCTGAGACTCAAACATTACACTGGAAAATAAATTCAGGTACCAAGCAGGCTCTCAATCCGTGTGCATTGTTGAGTTAAATTCCGCTTTGTAGAACCTCATATTTCACATGCTAATGTAAACAATATATGGACTCAGGGTGTTTTAGCTCATTTCCATGAACATCTCTAAACCCACGCATATTGTTGTATCTTTATAAAGGAGCTTAAACACACACCTATCAAGCTTAAAAATATCTTCGTGCAACTGTTTCTGTCATTTGGTCTATTAGCATTCTCCTCACAGTGCTTTGCTTATATAAATTTAACAAGATGAAAGGTTGATGCTGAGAGAAGTCTTTGGACAGATTCGTTACCTTAGCAACCTTGCCCCAGACTTAACAGCCCTGACCCAGCTACAAAGTCCTTCACTGGCTAACGAGACACCCTTAATGACAGCTGGCTGGAACTCAGTCCTGCTGATAAAATGACTTGTAATCTGGACAGTAATCTTTGGAGGAATATTATCTTTATCAGATTTCCAAAAGAATCCAAACACCAAACGCAGTTCCACTAATAACTATATTCATAAGGCCATCATGCTTAAGTGCTTCTGGGAAAGCATTAGTAACAGGAAATTAAGTGTTACAGAATAATTGCTAACCTTGCTGCATAAAATAGAAGCTGGCTGCCCAGTGATCTTGTGTTGGTGGTAGTCATTAGATGCCACTGTCCTGTATAATTGAAAAATTGTTTGTATAAAGGAAATATTGTCACTGCCTCATTAGTCCCAACATTTAATTGTATTGGGGAAATCTGAACACCTTTTTGAGGTTCAAATTACACATATAAATTTATTGGCTAGGTGGTTTCAATTGTAAAAAAAAAAAAAATCAATTTTTACCTGAGCAAAGACCTTAAATTATCATGTAGTGTTCTTAGAGCTGCCATTTTTAAAAAGCTCTGGATGAATAAAATCACAATTAGTTAACTATTAATTTATTTATTCATCATCTATTGAGCACTTTGGTTTTTTTTTTTTTTAAGATTTTATTTATTTTTTGTGGGGAGGGGCAGAAGCAGAGGGAGAGAGAGAATCTCAAGTAGACTCCACACCGAGTGAGGAGTCCAACGCAGGGCAGGGCTCAATTCCACAACTCCGAGTCATGACCTGAGCTGAAATCAAGAGTCGGACGCTTAAGTGACTGAGCCACCCAGGCGCCCAAGCACTTTGGGTTTGAAACCCTTTGGTAAGCCACAGATATTTCCCTGACACACCCCCAGATGATTATAGCACTTATTTGCAGCTGACATCCATTCTGGCTCGTCAGTGGCCATGCTGTGTAACTGCTAGAAGTTTGAAGACAGATTCCTTTACACATTCAAACGTTGCTTTGGAGATTGGGCTTCATTTCTAAGATATGTAGATGCTTTTGCCCTGACTCCACAAATCTTACTTTGTAAATGAACCAAAGAGCCACAATTAAAAAAAAAAAAAATCTAGAAAGGTAAGGAGACTCTCATAGCCCTAGTGCAAAATAAGGAAACATTCCTACATATCTAGAAAAGAAATTGTAGATGTAATAAGCTTCTGTTTAGTGTATGTGAAGGATACTAGGTGCTCAGAAAACTCTAGGTGGTTTAGGTTTTGTCCCTAGTTCAAGTTAGATCCCATTATGGACTGTATGTCGTATCTGCTCAACATTTGTATGTTGAGGGCTTGACCCCCAGTGGATAGTATTGGGAGGTGGGCCTTTGGGAGGTGATTAGGTTTAGATAAGGTCATGAGGATGGAGCCCCTGTGATGGGATTAGTGCCCTTATTAAGAAAAGGAAGGGATCCCAGGGATTCCTCTCTCCATCAAGTGAGAATGTGGCCATCTACAAGCCAGGAAGAGGGCCCTCTTCAAGAACTGAGTCTGCTGTCACCTTGATCTTGGACTTTCAGCCTCCAGAATGCTGAGAATTAAATACCTGTTGTTTAAGCCCCCCAATCTATGGTATTTTGTTATAGCAGCCCGAGCTGACTGGGACAGATCCCTAAATTTTACATCTCTGGAGCTTCTCAGTTTAGGCTGGTATCCCGTCTACTGCAGTAGAATTTCACTGCAGTACTTACTTTTAGTTGAGTACACATTAGTGAAGCCTTCTTGTGTGCACTGTGCTAGTAACTCGTCTAGACTAAGTCACAGACCCTATCTCGGCAGAAAAAACTGGTACATAAGCATAGTGAAGATGAGTGACAATACTAAGATCTACGGTTTTATTAAGGGTTGAAATGAGAAAAAAATCATGGAAATCCCACCTATATTTTCTGCAAAACTGTCATAGGGAGGACTGTGTCTTAGGTTGAGCAGTATCAATGGAATGGGGATATAAATATTTCTTTAATTTTTTATTGGTATCTAGAAAAACTGCCATAATTTCTAAAATATGTCTTTTTTCAAAAAAAAAACAAACACCACATGAATTACATAATTTACTCACATTTCTCATTATTTTGGGTGCCAGGAAGCCCAGAGATAAGAATTCTAAGCTCAATTTCAGAAAAGCAGGTAGGAACCTGAGTCTAAATCTTTATCTGTACCAACTGTAAGACCTGCCATCCCTGGAACTGCCCTTTGTCTCAGTTCAGGCCGCTATCACAGAATATCATCATGGAATGGGTAGCTTAAACAACAGATATTTATTTCTCACAGTTTTGGAGGCTAGAAGTCTAAGATCGAGGTTCCAGCAAGATTGGGTTCTTGGTGAAGATCCCCTCCATGGTTGATTGATGGATGCTTTCTTGCTGTATCCTCACATGGTAGAGAGAGAAAAAGCACATGCTAGTCTCTTTCTCCTCTTATGAGGGCACTAATCCCATTCTGGGGCTCATCTCAGGACTTCATCTAAAACTGATTACCCCTCTAAGGCTCCACCTTTGAATACTATCCCATTGGGGGTTAGGCTTTCAATATATTTAGATGGTGGGTGTGAGGAAACCAACATCTAATTTGTAACAACCTTCCCCATCCAGAAAGAGATTCAGAAATTTAGGGACATAGGTGAGATTTAAAAAATCACTGTCAGTGGTGTTGCCTCTCCAGGTCCTTCCCTGGGTCTCAAGAAATTGCCTTGATCTCTTACCAGGCTGCAGTCTCCTTCTCTTCTTTCCTTCTACCAATCTGTCCGTACCTGCCCGGGGGAGTGTTCAAGCGTTCTGTAGCACACTTTCAAACTCAATCTCATCAGAGCCCCACAGTAGTTTTACAATTAATAGTTGCCTCTAGTGGGCCTCATGCTGCACATCTGGCTGAACAACTCAAAACAACTTGGCCTTAAATCCTTGGTGCAGATCTCTTTGCACAAAGATTCCCGTATGTATCAGGTATGAACCCCGGTCCACTATTTAGGTGGGCAAGAAATAGAACTTTTATTTTCCTCTATCCCGACTTATTTTAGTGCCCCTAATATCCCCAGGGTTGTAGAAACTCAATATTAGTCAATATATTATCACCTTCTAGGTTCTGGGATGGGAGGCTTCACGTAACATCAGAGCATTGAGGGAATATTTGACCTCTCATTTTATCTGTGCCTAGAAGATCCTACTGACATGTGTGTTGTCCTGTGGGGACATGGCTACATACATTTGCTGCTGCAATGCACTTTGTTTCTGTCCATTTAGCTCTTTCAGGCTGGTTGCTCTGTTACCTAGGACCTTGTTTTGGCCAAAATAATCATTTTTCTGCTTCTGGGCCATGTTAGATCGGAGAATCCCTGGAGGCTGTTCATGGCCCTGTCTGCCTATAATTGCTCTGCAGCCTTTTGCTCCCTTTAGAAAGATTGGCAAGAAAGGAGGCTGCTGGTAACATCTTCCAAGGTCTAATAAGTTGGTTCAGCAAGCCTTTCTTCCTTCAGAAAGTTTCCCCACCACCCCCCAACCCAACCCCTACCTCTTCTCTTCGACTCCAACTTGTTTACTTGGTTTTCATTTTCCAACAAAACTGTGCCGGCATACACCGTTTATTTGTTGATCGATTTTCAGTAGTTTTCCCCTTATCTCAGGCCAGGAAAAGTTATTTTCCTTTAAAAAGTTTGCTAACGTGGCTAAGTAGTCCATTAAACAAATTTATTAATGACATGATCATGATTTGAGCAGTTAGGCCGATTTTCAAATGGGATCCTAATTCTAAAACTCTTTATAAGATTTGGAAATATTAATATGATTTTTTTTGCAAGAATTAAAAAAATAAAAATGGTTTGCATCTACGCTTCTGGAATTTTATTATAATTTTGTTTACTGGAACTGCTTAATCTTATTTGTTTTATTAGATCATTTTTTACCACTCTATGAGATTCCAATAAACTCTTTAATAAACATCAAAACTTGAGAGCTCATCAGTCCCTGTTATTTCTCCACAAACAACTTATTAACCCCGTCCTGCCATCACTTTTGTGCCAAACAGATCAACTAGACATTAGTTGATGATTTCTTTTTTTTCTTTATGTAGGTAATATACATTATTTGAAGAAACCAATTGTAATGCAATTCAACACAGTACCCCTGATCAAATTACTCCTTCCAAAGACAGCAGCTGGGAATATTTACTATGGAAATATCTGTATTTAGAATGATTTCTAAAATCAAATTGCTGTAAACATAACCAAAAATTATGAAGACTGTCTCCATAAAGAACACCTCTTGAGGTGGGAAAAGACAGTTTTCCAAATAAGAGATTCTTAGCCCTTTCTTAAGGCTAAACTATACTTTAATTGTGTGGGTGCAATATTTTGTGGTCATAAACAATACTTACCAAATGCATTACCGGTCAAGTTAGGCATAATTTTGCCAGCCTCAAACATTTATAAGTTCAGCTTGGGAATCTGCTCTAAGGCACCCCAGTTTATTACAACAGTTTCATTTGAGTTAGAAAAAGAATGTGGGACTTCAGAACAAATATAAAGGAAAATTGGACAACTTTGATTACTTTCTCTCCTCTCTTCCTTATATCAAATGATCACCGTGTCCTACAATTTTACCTTTCGACTATAGTTTTCCTCTCTCCATTGCCATAGTTGAGCCCACTGTCATCTCTTGCCTAGGTAACAGCAATGTAGCCTCCCAGCTAGTCACCCTTCTTCAGGTTCATCCCTCACAAAAGCTGAATGTATCCTGTTCTAGAAGGATGACTCCAGAATTCAACTCTGCCCATCTCATTCTCTTCCTTAGAACCCTTAAGGGCTCCCCAATATCTTTGATGTCAAGTCTGAGTTCCATAGCATATACTTCAAAGCCTTCAAAATGGTGTTCCAGGTGATCATTCTTGGGTCATATCTGTGATCCAGACTTTATGCTCTTGCAATAGTTCATCATCCATGCCAAGCTGTTTCTCCTTTCCACTTTGTCTTGACACATAAAAAGCATTCACTTAATATATGTTGCATGGTTGGAGCCCGAAAACAGAGGAGAGCTAACAGTCTATGACCCCTAAACCCAAGCAGTGGCAGGGTATAGTGGGCAGAGCATTGGGCTCTGCTGCTTGGTTATACCCAGTATCTGTACTTCCTGCAGCCATATATCCCATCTCTACTTCTTATAGCCATATGATTTTTTCACCTTGGGCAAGTATCCTAGCTTTTTCATTGGTTAAAATGGGCATGAAATTTAGCTATCTGACACATAGTAAAAACTTGGGAGATGGTAGTTTTCTTTCTTTTTAAAAAATTCCATCAAATTCTAGAGTTTAAGAGAGCAGCCAACTCTGCTGATAAGTGCCTCAAATCAGTTACAGCTGGTTACTTTTCTGGTCCCACCCCCACATACATGTATTAACAACAGAACACAGAAACATAAATCTTGAAACTCATTCTGTGGAGGATGAAATATTACATTTTTACTGCCCAGGAGTTACATGTTAGTTGGAATTTTCCTACCGGATTTCTCCTAGAAATGACGCAATGGGGAAAGGGACACTGGGCATTACTTTTTGAAGGATGGGAGTTAAAAGGAAAAAACCAGAAGGTCCAGAGTGTGGGGTGCCTCTGCAGGAGACTGATGAGCATGAATGAGAAAGTACTCAAAGTGTGTGTGGTAGCATTCATATATCTGACCTACTTTACTGATTTGCCTAGGGCCAGCTTTTTTCAGAAAGATTCAGAACGGATGACTAACTTTGTGTCAGTGGTTCAAAATTGGAAAATCAGGAGTTCCTGGTCAACATCCTTAACCTAGAGCCAGGCCTCCTGATGAGAAATCGAAGAGGAAGAGAAGCAGATGGGAGAATCAAGAGCAGATGCAAGTTATTTAAAAGTAATACAATAATTCAGCAGGAATGGAGTGGAAATTCAACAACTTATTGGGTATGACATTTGGATAAATTAAACTGAACAGACATCTAGGAAATAGCAGATAGGAAAAGCAAAATGAAGGCAAAAACTGGCAGGCAAGAAAAGGAAAAGGACTAAATGAAAACAGAGAGTTTCAGGCCAAGGGTAAGTCACTCACATTTGCTATATATTACATTCAGATTTTCATTTTTTACCTTTTTTTTTTTTTAAAGAATTTATTTATTTATTTGACAGAGAGAGACACAGCGAGAGAGGGAACACAAGCAGGGGGAGTGGGAGAGGGAGAAGCAGGCTTCCCGCTGAGCAGGGAGCCCGATGCGGGGCTCGATCCCAGGACCCCGGGATCATGAGCTGAGCCAAAGGCAGACGCTTAACGACTGAGCCACCCAGCACCCCAGATTGTCATTTTTTAAACGAAAAAATTAATTATACATATTTACAAGTAACCTGGCATTTAGTGCCAGGTAGAAAATTGCCTGTTTCACTGATTTTCCTCCTTTTTCTTTCTTCATGGCACACATACACACACATGCACACAAACACACACAGTCACATCCACACATGCACAGACACCCACACACATACACACAACTTCATCACTTTTTCTCTTAATGTTTTTGGGAGATGAAACTTTTCTGATTTAGTTTAGTTTGCTGCGAAGCCAATAAAGACTTTATAAAATATACTTGTTCCCATTCAGTAGAAATTCATTCTCTTATTTTAATTGTTTATTTTTGATCTGTAGATGCTCTGAGGGTTATGGGATAGTTAAGGTAGAATTATAGATAGAATAGAGACAGAAAGAGAAAGATAAATCAAACCAGGATGAGCTCCAAGCAAAGAGGGCAAGTAAATAGCTCGATCTGAAACATGAAAATGCCTATTAAATAGAGATAGGAACAGCTATTTGTCAAAATTTTTAATATTGATTGTTTGTTGATCTTTCTGCCTGAGAGTCATACTGTGGCCATTCTTACTGATTTATCAAATAGATACCTTGCTTTGGAGATCTTTAAGGAGGGTGGGCTTGCTTCATCTAAATCAACATTAACAAACTTCAAGCAGAATTCTGAATTTTACTTACTGGTGAGTTGGTTTCAAGATAAAGACGGAGTTAATTTGTCAAGCTTGGCCTCCTACAAGGAGATAATCTCACTTATGCCTTCAAAGTAAATTTGACCCAGTCTATTGGACATTGAACCAAGAATCTAATTAAAGGAACCTGTTTTCTTGGCATTTCTATGTTCTGCATGTCACATTTTTATATAGGTGCCTGTATAGGTGTAAATGTTCTATTTTTCATTTTCAAAGATATTATATCTTGGAGACCAAAAAGACAATCAGGACTTTGTCCAGTCTTTTTCCTTTTCCTCCTCTTCGCACCTGTCTAACACTTCCACTCAGCATGGCTGCAGTCCTTTCTCTTTTTATTTCCTCACTGTTGGTTCAGGCTTCAGCATAGAATCCTAAAAATAAAGTCTAAGATGACAATAAGAGCTCCCAGGGAAATAAAACAAAAGGGAGAAAACATGAAAAGGACTTGAAAATAAAAGGATACAAAAGCACAGTGCGTGAAGGATGAGGTTGTTGAAAAGATTATGGAATTAAGGAAAATGTGATAATGTAATCTTAAAAAAAGTGAAATGTTTAAAATGAAAAGTCATAGGGAGTGGGAGGTACAGGCTTCCAGATAGGGAATGAATAAGTCACAGGGATGAAAGGTACAGCATGGGGAATATAGTCAATGGTATTGTAATAGTGTTGTATGGTAGATGGTATCTATGCTTGTGGATAAACACATAAGACTTGTTGAATCACACCATGTGATACACCAGAAACTCATGTGATATTGAAAAAAGTCAAAATGGGGGTAATAAACATGATTTCTCTGAAAAAAAAAAAAGCCATAGGTAAGTGGATTAAAAAGTTAAAAAAATGAAACTAAAACAAAGTTTTTTTCAGAAAGTTTCATTACCGAAAGGGAGAATTTTCAGGCAAATCCTATTACATTTCACTATAATTATATAACCAGGTTTATTACTAAACACAGGACATGTAAAAATAAACAATAGAAGAGACAAGTTACATTTCCCCTTTTTATAATTTTTATCTCTTATTTCTTTCAGTTACCTAATTTCATCTTCATAATCTGTGAACTTGGAACTGGCCACAAGCTCAACATTGGTGGATTCCATAATATTAATGGATACCAACCATTTAGAGCAGTAAGTCTGCTGTCTGTCCCAGAGAACAAAGCTGTCTGTCCTGAGCAATGTAAAGGGTTACCCATGAAAGTGTTTTTACAACAGCCGTGTGGGCTATGAAAAGTGAACAGATTTTACATCAGTTGTTTGACTTGGGCAGGTTTTTAATATATAAATTAGAGATAATGACATTTTCTCTACTTACCTTGAATGAGCTACACTGTGCATATGATAGAATATGTGATTAACTATAATGAACCAGACATAAAAATTGGATGGTGTTTGGTTCTAAGATGATAATATTAGGACTACTTGAAATGTTAAAATTTATCTGTCATTGGACCCCCCCTCCCCCAAGTTAGGAGAACATGTGTATGGTTCAAAATACAATATATACAAAAGGATAATTAGTGAAATGCTCATCAGCTAATTTCCCCTTTATGATTGGTTTATTCAGTCATTTGGCGCATATTTATTGACTGTAAGGAATCCATATCACACCACAATTAGAAATAATATTGATTGTTTATATTGGACAATGTTCCTCAACCGTTACTCAGAAACTCTTTGGGTACTGTCATCATTTGAACATTAAAATAAAGAAAGCAAAATCCACAAAGTAAGAAAATGTATGCTCAGCTTTTTTGTAAAAAAGGAAAGCAAGAATCTTCCGCATTCCTGCTATCTGAGGGGAGTGTTTGACAAGTTGATTTGTCTTTGATTTTGTGTAAATGCTTCCGTGGCCACATCTTTCCTGTTCTCCAAAGCAGTGGTCATTTCTGAGGCTGGCAGCTGGACCATCTACACATTTCCACTGTATTTGGATAGACTTGCCTTTTATTTTGAGGATATAGGGCAAAAAAGATGGAGAAGCTCTTCCCTGGGACCTGAACTGTGTTAAGCATATGAACAGATGCTTAGGGTTACAATTGATACTTGCTGTGCTGAGTGTCAGGTCCTGTGTGACAAAGGGGCTTTCATGCTCTTTAAGAAATCCATTGTGTGGATGTGATAAATAGAGATTTCTCAAGCAGTCAAAAGGGACCCCTTTTGTTCATGCTAAAGATTTCATACTGTAGTGCATATCTCTGAACATATGGCCCTTTCTTTATACTGTCTGCTGGATCAATTCCTTAGAGATCCAGTTGTTGTATCAAAGGGTATAGGCATTTTAATTTTTGATAGAGATTGCCAAATTCCTCTCCTTAGTGATCATGGCAATTTACGATGTCATCAGAAATGTAAGAAAATGGCTGTTCCCTCACATCCTTGTTAACAGAGTATTTTACCGAACATTACTGATCTTTGCCGATCTGTTAGGTAAAAAATATATCTACTTGTAGTTAGTATTTACATTCCTTTTATTATGGGTAAGATAAACAGCTTTTGATATATTTACATTACTATCCATATTTTCTGTCTAGTAAACTATCTCATATCTTTTGTCCGTTTTTCTTTTGGGTTATTCATCTTTTTCTTATTGATTTGTTGATGCTTTTTGTATGTTAGGAAAATTATCTTTTGTTCTGTTATGAGTTGTAAAAGTTTTTCCCAGGTTGTTTTTTACTTTTCTTTTTGCACTATTCCATACAAAGATTTTTAAGTATTCTTATGTAGTCAAGCTTATTAATCATTTATTTGTGACCCTTGGGATTTTAAAAATCATACTTTAAAAACACCTTCCCTGCTTGAAGATAATAAAAACTAAGAAATAAAATACCTCTCCATCTTCTCTTCTATTTCTTTTAAGGTTTTATTTTCCACCTTTATTTATGTCTTTATTTATGTCTGTCTTTCTGTATGTATTTATTGAAGAGAGAGAGAGGGAGAGAGAGAGAGCACAAACAGGAAGGAGGGGCAGAGGGAGAAGGAGAGAGTGAATCTCAGCACTACCACCCTGAGATCATGATCTGAGCCAAAATGAATTAATTTTTTGGAGCATGACTTTATTGCATTCTCTTAGTTACAAACACTATTCTGTCAACTATTCTCAGTTGATTTTCTTGGGTTTCTAGGCAATCATCTTATTTGCAAATCATGATAATTTTACTCTTTCTTTTATAATTTTTATCTCTTATTTCTTTCAGTTACCTAATTTTATTGTTGGAGGAACCACTGAGAGGACATGACTGCCAGGTGACTTAGAGCTGGACCCAGACAGTCAGAGACTCCTCACCCCCTCCCCTGCAGGCACTAGAAGCTCCCCCAAAGACACGGCCTTGAGATAGTAATGTGTTGAGACCATCTAGATGGTATACGTGATTGAACCTAGGTAAGGCCTCTATAGAAACTTTTAAGATTTGGTGGACAGGTGCAGGGATCTACCCGTCTTATGGCCCCCCAAGACAAGCCTTATATATAACTTCCCTTCCTTATTACACCTGCCACCTTCCAGTCTGGAGTGGTCTGCTTCTTTCTTTGGTCTCTCCTTGCCCTTGGGGCCACTTTCCAATTTCATCCAGGGAACTCCTGAGGTTTTGAACCAACATTCATTGACTAACCAGGTGCTCCAGGATAATATGAAATACAAGTGGTACAAGTGAATTTGTTGCCGACTTTAATGGGAATCTTCTGGTATTTCTCCATTAATTGTGATATCAACTTTTGGGTTAAAGTATATACTTATATATTTACCATATTAATGAAGCATCTATTCATGTTCCATCATATTTTTCTTTTAAAAATAGGAATAGGTATTACATTTTATCAAATGACTTTTTAGCACCCATAGAGATGATAATATGCTTCTTCTTTAATCCTCTTAACTAAACGGAATTTTAAAAATAGACGTCCTTTTTTTCATTTCATTTAATTAATTTATTTTTTTAATTTTATTATGTTATGTTAGTCACCATACAATACGTCATTGGTTTTTGATGTGGTGATCCACGATCCATTGTTTTAAAAATAGACTTCCTAATATTTAATCCTAGCAGTCCTTGCAATTCCAGAGTAAACTCCACTTGATTGTGGTATTTTATTCCTTCATTATGCTTCTGAATTCTGTTTCCCGATGTGTCATAGCAGTCTTCCTTCAATATTTATAGGAAGGGTTGGTTTTTTGTTTGAAATGTAAAAAAAAATTATGTTATAAATTTTATGCCAGCTTTTTCAACCTCTCTATCTTTTTATGTGCACCATTGGATTTTCAGTGATGTGGTCTGGTATTTGGGGGACTATATGTGTTCAATTCCTGATTTGCATAGAATGAATCAATCAGCCAAGAATTTTATTTATTTATTTGACAGAGACACAGCAAGAGAGGGAACACAAGCAGGGGGGAGTGGGAGAGGGAGAAGCAGGCTTCCCGCAGAGCAAGGAGCCCGATATGGGGCTCCATCCCAGGACGCTGGGATCATGACCTGAGCCGAAGGCAGACACTTAACGACTGAGCCACCCAGGCGCCCCTTCACATACATTTTTAATCTTCTAAAAATCTAATGTCATATCTCAGTATAGTCTTACTCACCCCATCCATACCAGCCAAAGTAGACTCTAGAGTGACAAATCACTCCCTCTAGGGTCCTGTTCAAATGACACCTTCTTCATGAAGACTTCCTAGTCCCTCCAACTCAGAGACAAGCTCTTTCTTTAAGGATAACTACGTTTTTCTTTATAATTGTCTTCTGACCCTTCCCAGTTTTCTGACGTACATTATTCAACAGATTCATTAGACATTTGTAGGCATTATGCAAAATGCTTTCATGATATTATATTGTTTAATCCCTATCACAGTCCTTTGATTTAAATACCATACAAATAAAACAATGTGAACGTGGAGAGTCAATAATTCTTTTTTAGGTTACAGAGCTGGTAGGCTGCAAAGTAGGAATTCAGCTCAAGTCTGTGTGATTTGAAACCACATACTCCTTCCAGCAAATCATGTTGATAAAGCAGCAGATCATCTTTACAATTATGTTGTATGTTTCCCTTTCCTCTATGAAATTCTGATTTCCTTTAGGGTCTTGTCTGTGTCTTCATTCTCTTGGAATCCCCTATATCTTCTTGCACATGGGAGGAATGAAACAAAGCCGATCGAATTGGTGGAGCAGAGTGCATATCTTGAATATGGTTCCAATAAAATTTCAAAATGAATTATGGAGTTTTACTCATGCATTTAATCTCTTTTGTAGTTCATCAATCCATACATTTATAAGTACTGGCAAAAAGACTCTACAGAAGGATTTCTGGAGTCATGGAATATGGGCTTTGTTTTCATGGTTACTCAGCTGTGGAGCATTCTGGTGGATGTTCTCTGGAGCTGGGTCACTGGGCAGAATTTTCAGTGTTAATTGGCTGTTGTTTATCTCAGTGCTGGAAAACTGTGGAGTTCTGCTTCCCCAACCAGAAGTGATAGCTTCCTCTTTCAATCCTCATAGAACTCTATACCTCTTTTATCACCTCTCACTTTCCACCTGGTATTACAGTGATTTATGTGCATGTCTTATTTCCTTTATTACGTGGTAAGCACCTTAAGTTCTGAGCCGTGTCAGATGCATTACCCATTGGGCTCACATGGTGCCTGGCACATAGTAGGAGCTCAGTACATTTTTAAAAAGTGATTAAAGTAGGTTCTAAATTCAGCAAATCTTGCTCCCCCTATCTTATTACTAGCACCATTTCAGCATTTTTTTGCTGTTCCCCACTATTCATGTGGGTAGTATGAGCCAAAATTGCTGAAAAAGGATGTAATTTCCCTTGTTAATATAATTACTACTATATATTATCACAGTACTAAAGTCATAACATTCTCATTTTCAGTGGCCTACACACATCACCAAGATTATCTCTGGAGGAGAAATGTTTCATGTTTGTTTTCAGTCACAGAGTGAAATGCTGCCAAGTTTGGTGAATATATATGCTCAGCCTCTTTTGAGTGACAAGTGTGTAAATGGGGCCATCTTATGAAAAAAATGTAAACTTCCTCTTTGCATCTGGACAATTTGTTAACTGTTTGGATTACCAATACAAGGCAGGGGGTGGGTGGTGAGCATGCTTTTCTCTGTGGGTCTTTCATAGTTTAGGAAAATAATGAATGAGGAACTGAAGAACCTGGAGAGGGACCAGGGGAGGGAATATTTGACTCCTACATTATGAGGGCAGCAGGCCCTTCTGGGGAGTCTAATGGCCTTGTCAGCTGAACTCAGGGTGGACAAGGTCAGGATTTTGAATTGTGAGTGCATGATCAAGCTGTAATAGTCCTCAACAGAACCTAATATGAGTTTATCTTTGCTTTTGGAGAAAGAGACTCTTGTTCTAAGAATCTCGTCTCAGCCCAGAATTTAAAGGACACTTTACTTGAAGCAAGACTGAGCTGCCAGTCCTTGTCATGCTTGTGGGATGGATAGAAGTGGGACATCTGTCCTGCATGTTGGGGCTGATGCTGGAAGGTCAGCTATGGGGGTGAAGGCATGGCATCCGATGATTACCTCAGCCTCTAACCACGGCTAGCGAAAGCATGAGGGACAGGGACATGTCCCAGTGGTAATCAAGGCCTCATGTCAGGGAATCTAGATTGTGGGAAGGTGGTGACTGAGGGCAGAGTCAAACTCAGAGTCCAGGGCCTGAGTATGGCTGGGATTTTTTTAGTCATAAGCCGAGGAGTGGGGGATGGGTTGAGCCTGGGCGGTTCAGTTGGTTAAGCAGCTAACTCTTGATTTTTAGCTCAGGTCTTGATCTCAGGGTCCTGGGTTCAAGCCCCATGTTGGGCTCCATGCTGGGTGTGGAGCCTACATAAAAAAGACAAGCCAAGAGAGGGCTCCTATTCAAATCCCAGTGTTGGATCCCATGTCACTTGGGCACTAGAACTTTTAACTGTTTTATTTCTTACTAAGAAACATCCATTTCCTTGCTGTTTCAACTCCAAGGATCCTTGGCCTTGGCCCTTTCTAGAAGTTTTTCATTTGCAGTGGCACTTGGGAAGCTGTAAACAATAAATGTCCAGGCTCTACCCCTGGACATGTATGTATATATTTATATACATACACACACAGTACACATATACAAATATACATATATGCAGGCACACAAACATATATATGTGTGTATATATAGACACACACACACAGACATACATACATTTAGTATATATAAATTACACTCACATACGCATATATGTATGTATGTATATATCCCCAGGAGATTTATTTATTTATTTATTTATTTTATTTTATCTTATTTATTTTTTTAAAAGATTTTATTTATTTATTTGACAGAGAGAGACAGCAAGAGATGGAACACAAGCAGGGGGAGTGGGGCAGGCTTCCCGCTGAGCAGAGAGCCCAATGCGGGACGCTCGGTGAGGGGCACTCGATCCCAGGTCCCTGGGATCATGAGCCCGAGGCAGAGGCTTAACGACTGAGCCACCCAGGCGCCCCTCCCCAGGAGATTTAAATGTACAGGTTGAGAACCACTGACAACTACATGATGTGAAATGAAGGGAGTGGAGGCTTGAGTGACCCCTACAGGCCAACAGTAGCACGACCAGAACAAAGCTGCACCCAGGGGCAGTTTATAGCTTATAGTTACTATTTATGGCATCCTTACTCTGTGCCAAACACTTCCTTCATAAACTCATCTGATTTTCACATGATCTTACATATTTTATTAACTCTATTTCACATGATCTTACATTTTATTAACTTTATTTTGTAATGAAGACACTACGGTCCAAGTTTCCACTGGACCAAATTTGAACTGGACCTTGAACCCAGGGTAGTATGGGACCGTTGCTTCTTAGGTCAGTCTTACAGGGTTATTGTAAGATTTCAGCCTGAATTGTGGGCATTATAGTATTGAGCTTAAGAATTTTGGCTCTGGAGTTGAATTTAAATAAATTAAAATCCCAGCTCTGCAATTTAGAGTTAGGTGATTGGAACCAGTTAGTTACCTTCTCTGACCCTTAGTTTTCACCTGTATGATGGGAATAGAATCATTATAGGGTCTAACTAAGATAATGCTTGTAAAGCTCTTAGAATACTGGCTGGTCCAAGCTAAGCACCCGTGTAGCACTGCCTGTTATTATTAGATCTGGCTTAGGATAGAAAATGCAGGTGTTGAGCCCAGAAACCCAGCTATAAGGAAGTGGAAAAGGCATTTGCTGATGTTGATACAGTCTGGTATGAATTTTCTATACCAGTCTCCATTGGTTAGGAGATGGGGGAAAAAATGAGGAAAACTACAAATAAAGTGAATTAGTGATGCTTTTAGGTGCCTCCTTTTTTCATTTCTTCAGTTCTGAAAATCCTTCCTCATTGCTCCTCCATCCTCAGCCTAATGCTTGGGTCTAATCTCAGGTGGTAATGGATTAAGAAGGTACTCATCCCAGTGTTTGACTTTTTGCTAAGAGACTCAATTAACCTTCAAGACCCAAAGGAATCAATCTTTAATAGTGTAATTTAAGGCCTTGTGAGGGGTATTGGGGATAAAATGTTGGGCAGGGACTGTTCCTCTTATCACCCAAGATGTATTACTGCCATGCCTGCTTGAGGGATTGTCATTAGACAGTCATCCAGAAGGCAGGGGCTGCCCCCAGTTTACTTTAGTATCCTTCAGAGTCTTGTGTACAGCCCTGGGGACACAGTAAGTTCTCAACAGTCTTTTGTTGAACAGAATTTAAAGAATGTATTTAGTTGTCATCTTAATATTGTTTCTGTCTAGGTATTTATGAATGCTTAATAAACTTTTCTTGCAAAATTTTGAAAAATTATTACTAAAGTAACTAATTACATTTTATACCCTGAAAAATTTTAATTTTTTTAACCCTAAATTCATTTGTTCATTCAGCAAATGCATGTTGTCTACCCTATGCCAGTGGCTGGGAGAAGCACTTTGGGTTGAGGACATTCTTTCCACAGTCTCTGGGTTCATTTCCTTCATAGTCTACATGAAGCTGACCCATCTCTCCTTCAGGCACCTTCTTGGCCAAGTGAATGCCTGGTCCTTTGAATATAGCTCTTTGGGACCCCCATTCTTCAGCTCTCCACTCTTTCTCACTCACGCTGTGAGTGCTTTTAAGATGGGTGTTTACATTCTATGTATTCCAAAAAGGCAGTCAATTAAAAAACAAAATAATCCATCACCTCTCAATTAACAGTCAACACTGATGGAGATTTCACCAAATGAATTATGAAGTACATCGCTTACTTTTATTACTTGGGACCTAGTTTTGTCATGACTCTATTGATGAATTTGAAGCTCTGATATTAATATTAACATGTCCCCAGTTACTTAGTTGGCTTCCAAGGGACATTATTTGCAGAGTGTCCCTGCCAATTTTAGTGTGTATTAAGGCTAGTAACATATTAAGAGTTAAGGCAAAAAAAAATTTAGTCAAGGAATCTTCAATGATAGCAGACCTCGGAACCATAATTTTGCATTTCTGACTATTGTCACATGTGGAGTTTTCACCATTGGGTCACATTTACTTTGGTTTATTGTTTCAATTTTGTATCTAGAATGATTTTGACAGTTTTTAAGAAAGCAGTGTCTCTGGGGACCAGCTGTGTGAGCTTTAATATGAAAGAGGGAAGGAATGATTTCATGATAAGGGAACAGAATGAGAGTAGTGGAGCCAACTCAGTTGTGGGGAGAAGAAATCAGAAAGGCTGAGGAGAGGACAGTGTAGGGGAAAGTGACAAGCATGAAATTAGATGCCATTTCTGACCCATCCTTGTATGAACCTCTGTTCCTTTCTGCAGTTTACTTAGTTTTACCCATGGTGACTCTAACTTTGAGTGTATATGACTTGACAAAATTTATGGTCACATATTTTTACATATCCTTGTGCGGGTACATTTTGAAGGTAACTTCCGCTCAAAGATTTATTGAGTGCCTTCAATGTCATGAGCACAGCATATATAAAGATGAATGAACCCAGTCTCTTGCATTCCAAGAGTATGTATTCCAAAAAGGCAGTCAATTAAAAAGCAAAATAATCCATCACCTCTCAATTAACAGTCAAATAAAGGAAACAAATAACAAATAAAGGAAACAAATCTGTATGTAACCAACCAACTGACAAACCAACCAACCGACCAACCAACCAACCAACCAACCAACAAGACAAGTGCTAAGTTGATGGTTTGGGCAAAAGCTGAGGAGGGTTTAACTCAGTCTATGAGATTAGAAAGGGATGAAGAGTAAAATTTTCCCACTATTGAAGTGGGTGGGCTATCCAGTCAGAGGTGACAGTTTGGGTAAAGACTTTGAAGAGTGACTCAACATGGTTTATTCGGAGAGTGGCCAAGTAGACCGGTGTGGTGGGATTGCTGGGCACTTGGGAAGGAGAGGTGGAAGATAAGGTTAGCCCTAGCTCTTCCTCTTGGCAGAGGGCAGATGAGGGGAATTTCCAGCCTGAGAATGTATATAACTAAAACATTTTAATTATATCCTGACCGTGAGTCAGAACCGTTCCCAGGGTTTTCTGGAGGAGGGTTGGGGGAGAATAGTCTAAGAGCAAGCCTCTGAAGCACACGTGGTCCACAGTGCCCAGCTATGCTGCCCCTCCAGAAACAGTGTGGACAGCTTGAGCTACACCCTGTCTCACTGGGACTTCCGTGGAATGGACCAGAGGGAAGGGGAAGCATCTGGTGCCCATGGTGACTGGGGCTGCGGACAAGCCCAGGTTGTTAGCTAGTCTAGGTCACATGAACTGGGCTATCCAAAGGTGTCTAGAGGCAAGATGAACCCAGCGAATGAGCTCATAGTTCATTCCAGGTGCGCCGGCCCTGGCTCTAAGGTGGGGATGTTCAATTCCAGACACCCTCATGAACGAGAAGTTAGCTTTCCTAATGGCATCCTTCTTTTGGTCTGGAATGACTCAGAAGTGGATTTGGATGAGCCTTTCCTTTTTGCAGAAAGTCAGTAGTCATCTCTTTTCCCCTTTTTAAAATGTCTGTAGAATAGGAACACTGTTATGGAAATTAGTTAGCAGCTGCTGTACACGAATGTTTAGCAAATTAATATTACTCACATTATGCTATACGGAAGCAGAATTTTAATGAAGCACCGAAACTACAGGCACATTGACCCCTTCCCCTTATCAGAGAAATCTCAGAATGCACAACTTTCTTTGAGAAAACTCATTTCCACTAGGCTTCTATAGGCCTATTAGTGACAAAAATAGCACATTCACAACCCAAAGGAGCAAATATTTCAGAACATATTGTACTAAAATGTGACAGTGTCAGCTAAACCATTATCTATACTTATTTCTTATTATTAATTCTTAACAATTAGCTGTTCTTTGTTGCATGGTAATGGGATTTGCCATACTATAAAAAATGCTTTGAAGTTGTTAAGTGTCAGACCTTGTTCGTGCCAATTCTCTTAGAGATGATTGTTATTTGCTCTACAGCCTGCTGGGGATGTGGCCTGCAGTGGGCAGGAATAAGTATGTATGTGTGGGGTAGGGGTGAGAGGGGGGTGTGGTGGGGAAGGGAGGAGATGACAAGGATTCCATACAGAAAAGCCTGTCTTTGCAAAACTCAACCTGGAACCACCTACCAAAGTCGATGCAAATGCCTTCACCCAGTTCTGAGGTTCTGCAATGTTATTTTAGGGGTGTGGGGCCCCTGGGGAAAAGTGCAGAGGGAAATTTGGGTGAAGAAGGTGGAGAGTAGTCAACTTTCAGGTGGCATGAGGGCATGATGGAAACAAACACACAGAACCTCATCAGGGCAGCGGGGGAAATGCTCTGAAGGTAAGAGACCTTTTGGTTTTAACTGAAGGGGAAGCTCAGGAAGGAGGAGAAAAGGCAAGCTTCCAAGGGTAGAGTGTTTGTTATGTGATTTATAACCTCAATCCATGTAAAAAGGTATTCTTTGACATCAGGGCACACCGTGATTGCTCCTGCCAAAGAAAAGCATGGTCAACAGTGCAGGGAGGTGCAGGAGGGATGTGACAAAAAGAAAAGCAAGAACAATGGACCAATGCTAGAAATGACATGGAGACAGGGGTGTACTTACTTTTTGTGGGGATGTTTG
>NC_138373.1:139416960-139443450 GCF_054177405.1 Leptonychotes weddellii | reverse complement strand
AGTGAGAATGAGAGAGAGTATATGAGAGGGGGCAGGGTCAGAGGGAGAAGCAGGCTCCTCGCTGAGCAGGGAGCCCGATGCGGGACTCGATCCCGGGACTCCAGGATCATGACCTGAGCCGAAGGCAGTCGCTTAACCAACTGAGCCACCCAGGCGCCCGGGGATGTTTGCTTTATACAAGTGTGTATGTATTCATTATTTAAATGCATCACTATCCACCTGGGAAGAAAGTGTGTGTGTGCGTGTGTGTATGTGTGTGTGTGTGCATGTGTGCACATGTGCATGTGTGCAGAGGTTTGATTCTGTGTGTGGGCATGGGTAGAAAGCTGTAGATCTTTAACCTTACCACCACCACCTGTATTTACTGAGTACTCAGTGGGGACAGGCACCAGGTGTTGATCCTGAATCTGGTGCTGGTCTTAAGGGCCAGTGATGTTTGTCATCTACAGAATAAGACTTTTTAAAGTCCGCAGTGTTGTGCTGGAGCCATCTTGTATTAGTTCACAAGATCTTGCAACCTGATGTCAGTTTGGTAGCTTGAAATCAGTAGGTAGCTTGAAATCGGTGGGAGTATTTATACCACAGGAATTGGCAGATGTTGCAAACCAGGCTTCCTCCTTCTTTCCACCCCCAGCCGCAGAGCTGATTGGTAAACCAGCAGATATTTACCAGCATATCACTGGCTCTCCGCCATTCAGATGAAGAGGAAATAGTGAAGGGAAACAACCCCCTTTAGAGAAGAGCAGAGCTACTTATCAACTCTTTGTTCTTCAACATTAATCTGTTGGCCAAGAGCAGCACGTGTTAACAATGGAAAGAATAGGAGCATCGACATTGAACAAACCTGGATTGGAATCTCCACTCAGCCCCATGTTTGTGGTACTGCCTCCAGTGAGCTACCCAACCTCTCTGAGGCTCAGCTTCCTCATCTGTAAAGTGGGGATATAACATTCACCTTGCAAGGGTGTTGTTGGATTTACAAACGATATCTATATAATGACCAGATGTTAAATGTCTGCAACTTCCTTTGACATGCATTAAAAAGATGGCTTGATAGGTGGATAGAAGGATAGATGTGTGAAAAATCAAGGATAGCAAAATGGTAGAATTCAGGTGGTGAGTATATGGGTGTTCACTGTAAAATCTTCCAACTTTTCTGTAATTTTCATGATAAAATGTGGAAACAAAAGAAACCTAGTAAGCAGCACTACAGACAATAATAACAACGGTAAACAATAACAGTAGCAGAGATGACTCATCTTCTGTCACCTTCTCCCTTCCAGACTCTGTTCCAGTAGCCCTGCTGGTTCTGGAACATTCCAGGCCTGGTCTCCTCTGCACCTGTTTCCTCCTGCCTAGGCTAATGCTTTTCCTCCCTGGTTTGCTCTCCACTCTCCTCAGGTCTTTGTCTACATTTTACCCTCTTGTTTGGCCCTTCACTGCCCTCCTATTCTCACTGCACACCTCAGTGGCTGGCATTCCCTGTCACAGTCCTTCTCTTCATGTTCCTGCATACCACTCATCATAATCTGCCTTACAGTACATTTTTATTTTGGGTATTATTTTCCCCCTACAAGAATTAAACACCACGAAGACAGAGGTCTTTGTTTATATCATCACTGCCGAAAACCCAATAGTAGGAACAATGCCTAGAACATAGTAGGTGCTCAAAAAATATTCACTGAAGAAGGAATTAATAATAATAATAATAAAAATTCACTAGACTTACAGCTAAGGCCCAAATAAAGGCAACTGTCTTGGTTTGGGTTCCCCCAGAAGCAGATCCTGATATAAGGATTCAAATGCAAGTAGATTACTTGGGAGGTGATCCCACGAAACACTGGTTGTTGAGTGGAGAATTAAGATAGGAAAAGGAAGGCAGCTGATAAATAATGTATTGTCAGGCAAGTCAAGTCCGTGTGCTTGGACAGAAGAGGCTCAGGAGGCCAAAGAAACTTCTCAGGCAAAGGATGTAGATGCTAGCCACTAGAAATCAGGCTGACGGGTAGGAAGTGGTATGGCTCAGAAAGATACGGGCGAGGCACCCACAGGATCTGCTTTGTTACCCACACGATGAAGTCTCCAAATCAGTATTGAGAACTGTGAGGGTAACATTACCATCGCTGATCCTATAAAAATTATAAAAATCAGTGAGGGTTTTTCTCTTTAAAATATTCCGATTTAATTTTACCACCTAGGTCCTAGATAATTTATCAGTTTTGTTTTTTTTTTTAAATGAGAGCCTGTTTAGTTTATGGAAGAGAAATTATTTCCTCACATATTATACTAAATTTAAGGTGGTCTATTCTTTTAGCAATGACCTAACTAAAATTAATCTCACTCATAAAACAGGAGCCTCCAGAACAAAATCGTATTCACAGATCTGAAAGCAAATATGCTGACATTAAAAAATTTCCAAAATACCAAAGAGTCCCACACTGGATTTAACTATCTCATAAAAAACCTCACGTTTCACTGATTGCTGTTTATGACTAAAGCTAATAAGTTGGGCAAGGGGGAGACATACAGTGCCTCACAGTGAAAATAAACAAACCAATACACCATTCCCAGAAGCAAAATGTGATTTGGAACTTAATCATAAAGTCACAAAGCTTAAAGGAAACTTAAAGACTTATGACCTCATCCATCATTTTACCCAGGGCCACACTTAATTTTTATGTATATAAGTTAAAACACTCCTCAATTTGGTGACATTCATCTAAATAGTTGGTGTTGTAGTAATCCAGAAGTGAGTGGGGCATGAGGTTGAGTGGATAGGTAGCTTTTTAATTGGTTGGGCTGCTTTAGGGCAAAGTGGTTAAGATTTTGGTAGGTGGACAGATCTGCGCTCACTCTTCTCCCCCTCCTCCATTCATTCTGCTGCTTATTAGAATGTGACCTTGGTGAGTAATTAACCTTCTGGTTTTCAGTTTGCTTCAGCTACAGAATGGGAATTACAATACCTCACCTCCCCCTCCTGTTCTTCCTGCTTTACCTGGCATTGATAGAAGGGTTAAATGAGTTAATAGATGTAAAACACTTAATTTAGTGCTTATAAGGAGATAGTGCTTAGTAAATTATTTATTATTAAATTATTTATTATGTCATTCATGCATTTGTTCAGCAAATATTTATTGAACATCTGCTATATGCCGGGTACTCCTGCTGAGCAAAACAAAGATCCCTGCCCAACATGGTGTTTACATTCTAGTGGGGGTGGGAGGATGTGGACAATAAGGAACTGGTATAGCAGATAAGTAAATTATGCAGTAGATTAGAACATAATAAGTGCTATGAAGAAAGAAAAAGGATAGCAAGGAAAATGGGATTAGAAATGCCAGGGAGATGACGCTTTGCAAATTTATATATAGTGGTCAAGATGGGCCTTATTAAGAAGGTGGCATTTGAACCAAGATTTGAAGGAGGTGAGGGAGTAAGCATGTGTGTATCTAGGGAAGAGTGTTCTAGGCAGAGGGTACAGCAAGTGCAAAGGTCCTGAGGATTCTGCCTGACTGAGGAATAGAGAGAAAGTCAGACTAAAGCAGAGTGAGCAAAGATTGGAGGGAGGCAGATAGAGGCTATGAAGACAGAGAGGTAATGGTTGGGGTGGAAGGAGTCGATCATATAGGGCCTGCACGCCACTGTGAGAACTTCAGCTTTTATGTTGAGTGAAATGGGAAGTCCCTCTAAGGTTTGGACGTCAAGCAGAGACTTGATTTGAATTACACTAGAAAAGATCACTTTGGCTGCTATGTCCGCAGTAGATTTTTCTGGAGAAAATGTGGAAGCAGGAGACCTGTTAGGAGGTGGTTGCAATCATTCAGGTGAGAGGTGGTGGTGGCTTGAATCAGGGCTGGTAGCATGAGAGGTGGTGAGAAGTGGCTGGAATCTGGTCATAGTCTGAAATGAGTCCAAGAAGATTTCCTGACACGTCATGTGTGGAGTGTTAACCGTATGGCATGAAGAACTTACCACGTCAGTACGTTTGGCAGCTCATTCTTTTTTAGTGGCTATACCATACCTCGTTGTGCAGGTGTACTAATTTATTTAACCATTCCTCTTTTAATGGAGATTTAGTTTTTTAATAGTTTTGTATATGGTTGATCCTACAAACAATGCTGTAATGAACAGTCTTTTGTGCCCATGTGTACATACTTTTATAGATTGGGATTCTAGAAGTAGGATTTTGAGTAGAAACGGATGGGTATTTAAAGTCTTGATGGATTTGGCCAGCTGACACCCCCAACGCTGATACCAATATTCCTCCCCACCAGGAGGGTACGGCAGTGAGCCTGTCTCCCGGCGGACACAATGGATATTATGGTTCTATGAGTTTTTGACTCTACGTAATCTCTGTCATATGGTAAATTATAATAGGACTATTTTAAAAATTACTACTGACAAAGTTGCCTGGTGCATTTGGGTCTTGTTACCAGATATTAAACATTAGCAAACTTTGGAGACAGTTCTAACATGAAGCATTTAGGTATCATTTCTTTTAGAGAGAAGGCTGATGACATTCTAATGACAAAGCTGTGAAGTGTTACAACATTACTTAAAGGTCACCAGATGTGGGATTAAATTGTCAGTAATCTATTTTTTATGCCAATGTGAAATTGATAATTCAAGGAAAGCAGGAATCTTTATCAGTTAATGTCACCGTGTTCAATAATTACTGTATTTATTATTTCCCCATCCAAAATTAAAATGCTGATGGGCGAGGAAGCACTTTATGAGTCTGGGGAGCTCTTCTGACATTTAATATAATCTTCCAATAAGTCAGATGGGTAGCTGTTTTGATGAAAGCTGTGGACAAAGTGCTATTAAACCAAATGCAAGGAAGACATTATTTTGTAAATAACTGTGGTGATTAAAGCTTTGTTTCACATCATTAAAAATGTGTTACTTGATCCAGCATTGCCTCTCCCTAACACCGTTCATCAGGAGATGCCTCAGTTTGAAGAAGCAGAGAGAAAGAAAAGACACCCAGTTAAAGGAAGACCTAAATAGAACCAGAGATTTGCTAAACACATCAGAGGAGGCTGAGCTACGTCTGCCTGCAGGTCCTTTAGGGGGTGCGATTGTGCCCTTTACTATCACTGTGCTTCTGGAACTTTCTCACAGATCTGCTGTATGGGCTAAGGATTTATGTAAATGCCGTTTCAGCATCACCTCTGTCTTTGGACTCTGTCTTATTGATCAAGTGAGAAGTTTAAAAACTCAGAGCAGTCTCATTTAGGCAACATTCGACTAGTGCCAAGCCTCCCGTCCCCCGCAGTGTCAGCTTTATTGCTCATACAATTAGAGATGGCTGCCTGGGAGAGGCTCCCCACTGCCGCCACTCTCCCCAGTCACTCTGCTTCCCCTTGCCCAGCACGCTGCCTCCTGGCTCATTTCAACTTTCATTAGCCTCTGAGGCTCCTGGTTGTGAAGGTGCAGCTCACCCAGTCTCCACCATTCTGGAGGGCAAAATCAAACATCCCCAGATTTGGGGCCCTGCTCTTGCCACTCAAGTTTTTAACTAGAGGCCAAAAAACTTGTGTGGGGTTTTTTGTTTTTGTTTTTTCTTTTATGTGCAGGTCAGTCCCATCAGGAGGGAATCATCAAAAACCTGATATTCTCTGAGCTGACATTCCTCTCTCTGAAAGGGGACAGGATCTACTCCACCCCACCCTGACATACTCAGGGATAATGAATGAGGAGATGTGCAGTAGCCTGTGTGGGGGTCAATTTGGACTGATCTCTTGAGTGCGTGCTTGACAGATCTGCTCATGAGGGCGGTGGCAGTAGCCGGTCTGGGCCAAGTTGTTGCATTATTATGGAAGTCACGACTCTTCAATTGATTTAAATCATTGCTTTAGTGACTACTGTGGATGAGTGTCTCATATATCACATATTGGCTTGAGTGAAAACAAATTGGTTTATGTAACTCTAAAGTCCAACTTCTTGCATAAATGGCTCCAGAAGGGCACACAAGGTGTTAAGGAATCTTTCTCCCCAGCTCCAGGTCAGCTTTCTGCAGGCAGAGCCTTCCTGCATGAAGGCGAAGTGGCTGCTCAGTAATTTCCAGCTGGTAGCCATCCTGGGCAGAAAAGGAATCTCTTCTCCTGTAATTCCAGCTGGTAGTCTGGGTCTAAATTTCATCATTCGAGCTTCAACCACATGCCCACAGATGGCATGCCCACAGGGGCTAAGAAAACATGGCGCCATGCTGATGGGCCAGACCAGAAATCCATACCCACTCTCTGAAACCACTGAAGGGTCAGTCCCACCAGGTGCACGTGTTCTGCGAGAGGGGGAGAGGTGGTTTTCAAAAGAAAATTAGGGCGGTGTTTCCAGAAATGGGGATGGATGTTGAGTAAGAAAAAAATGACAGCTGTCCATCCCTGTGTGTAGCTAAGTCAGGCCCTGGGCTTCTCAGAGCACCCATAACCCAAATAGCACTGCAATGGATACCTTCCAATTTAAAGAAGATAGCATAAAAGCAGTTCACATAGCACATTTTATAGGAGAGAGAATGGAGTTAATTGGTAGCAGGACAAAATGAAATAATGTTTGGCACATAGTAAATGCACAATAAACAGTTGAGATTTTGGTGGTTTATCATCCTCTAGCTACCTTTTCATATATGCATATTTTATCATGTGCATTATACTTAACGATAAAATTCCGAAAATTTTTAATGCATGGTCTTACTCCATAAACAGATTTCATAGCTGTAGTTTGGTGCCCAAGAGTAGAAAAACTCACTAAAATGGGAAATGCAAGAGATGGATTGGGTGCCTTATTTCTCCAAGGAGAGAAAGCTCTTCAAGTTGAAGGCAGAGGCTGGAAGTGAATGAGGGGTTACAGTCGAGAGGAAATAAATTTATTTTTCCCTCCAGAAGGGTGTCTCTTGTGCAAGTTATAGTCCTGGGGGACAGAAAACAAAATCCCACAGGAATGTAAACCTGCCTGCGTCTTCTTGAAAATCATTTGAGGGACCAGGAGGAAGCAGACTTTGTGAATTAATAAATGGGGAGCCGAGCCCTGGGACCTGTTTTTTCTTTCAGTTCCCTGGTTAGCCTTTTACTTAATGGCAGCAGATGTTTCTGGCTGGACTTGAGTTTTACAGTTAATTCTGAAGACCAACAACTCCATGAAGCTTAGAGTAGGAACTCTGAGCAAGGGAGATAAACCTGCAATTGCTGTTTAGGTTTTAAGAAATGGGTATTTTTGCATTTATTGTTGGCACGGTAGAATCCTAAAATCTTTTTTGTCTCAAAATCTTCCCTTCCCATGTGTATCCAGGAGGGCAAAGGCGCAGCAGCATCTAGGGGCCCAGGGCTGGGCAGTTTGGACAAGAGAACCGTTGGGTGATCCTTGTCTTCATTTGTTCATTCATGTCATTTTGATGAAGCAACTAGCAATGCCAGGAGCCAGGGGACACAAGTGAGATTCGTAGGGGCACAAAAGTTAAGGAGGTGTTGCTCCCTCTTGGGTTGGTGAAGGTGTGCAGTTGGTGCCCAAGAGCAATTGCCACCGTAGGATTTATGCCCCAGGACCCTCCCTTGCCTCGTCTGTGGTCTGGTTCAGTTCTGCATAAGACGTCAGAGATCCAAAGATAAATGAGATGAATCTCTGATTCCATTAAGTTCCTGCCCAGGAAGTCCATGAAGGGGGATGTTAAAGCCTTGAGAAGTGTGAGGTCTGCCTGAAGTTCACAGGAGAAAGGTGCGAAAAAAGAGAACCTTGAAGCTCAAGGACTCTTCAAGCCTCTGGATTAGAGCTGGAGTCCAGAGAGGGAAGCGCAGGCCTGGAGGCTGCTTTCTGATACTTGCTTTGGAATTGTCCTGGCCAACTGTTTTTGTTTTTTAAAAATATTTATTTATTTATTTATTTATTTATTTATTTATTTATTTGAGAGAGAGAGCACGAGTGAACGCACAGAGGGAGAGGGAGAAGCAGACTCCCCACTGAGCAGGGAGACTGATACGGGGCTGGCCAGTTGTTTTTAAAGTAAAAAATTAGATGTCATATTCTTATTGTTATTAGTGGTAGTATTAATATTGTCTAACAGGACAAATCATGTCATAATAATGGTAATAATTAGCATATAACAATAATACTGCAAAATAGAGCTGATGCTGAATGTATAATAAATGCATTATTCCGTTTAGTCCTCACAGCAACGTTTTGAGGGAGCTATTGTTATTATTTTTATTTTATAGAAGAACCAGTTGAAGTTCAGAGATGTCAAATCATTTGTCCAAGGTCAGAGAGCGCCAACTGCCAATGTCAGGATTCGAACCCAGGCTCGCCCACCATGCTGCCTCGAAGGGTGAACCTAGGCCAGTGGTAGTGGGAGGTATTACGAACTACTTCTCCAAATTCCTAACCCTGAAAGAACTTTAAAACATGGCTTGTTTTAAAAACTAGACCAAGGGCAAACCGAATTTCCTTAAAAAAGTTTCTCAGCTTTCTGAGGAAGACTGAGAAGAGAAACACAACCATCTGTACTCTGAAACCCGGGTCTCCTTCCCACAGCCCACCCTCATCCTTTCCCTCCCACCACCCCCCACCGCCCCACCCCCCGCGGAGCAGCAGTGACCTGGGAGGGAAAATAGAAAGAGTGGCAATGGCTGTCACTTCCACACTGCCCTCAGGGAACAGGAGAACAGTTACTGTCACACTGGGTCAGCCAGACAGGCCCTGGATTTCTGTTCTTCTATGTTAATTAGAAAGCAGAATCTTAAGAGCCAATTTTGACTAAGAACTCCGAGTCCAATTTTCTCCTGGCCCTGATTGTGAACGGCCTGATCAATATTAAATCTAATTTACGATGATGGCCCCTGTGAAGCTGGCAAATGTTATGTCAACATGCCGTAATGACTTGGGCTTCCTGAGCGCACTTGTTAGCATGGCCACATCTGCTGCCACCACTCTCTTAACCGCTCCCACCTCTGATGCCACATCAGTGAGAATGTCCCCCAATTTCGCTCGCCTTCTTTCCGTCAACAGAGGCCCCAGGACTGTCAGTCCTTGTTGCCTTCTTCCCATGTGATGAACTCCAGAAAAGAAGGAGAACACAATTAATTTTCCTCCCACAACTGATGAACCAAAGAAAGAAATAATTGCTACTCAGTTTTAATAATGGCAAATTTTATGAAATTTCCATAAAGACAATTCGGAAAGGAGCGCGGGGATTATTTCTCCACGGGGTGCCCAACTGGTTTGCATTGTTCATAATGTTTCTGTTATTATAATTCCATGTCGTCTGCATTTGCATCCCGTTGTCTCCAGGGCAAGTTCTTGCAACTCATTTGTGAGGCGCTGAATAAAAGAGCTGTGACTGGAGCAAGGCTCCCATTCCGGAGGTTTCTAGCCTTTCCTCATCTCAGAGGACGCTGAGGGGGACTCTGCTGGGGAGAGGCACTGCGGTTCTGGGGCTGTTTGTGAAAGCCGGGAGGAGGGTATCATTCATGTTGCTCTCCTGCCTGAAACATGTCTTGGGCTTATGTTGTTTGTAAGAAAAAATAAAAACTCTTCAGCTCTTACCTCTTACGGTCCTTCAGACATCGCACCCTCACTGTCTGCTCCAGCCAGCAGGCCTCCCCCAGTCTGTAATATTTGCTACACTTCCTCCCACCACAAGGATTTGGCATTTGCTCTTCCCCTGCCTGCAAGATTGTCCCCACTCCACCTGCCCAAGGAAAGGCTTTCTCCCCCTCCGACTATCAGCCCTCCCCTGGATCTTTCTGTCATGGCTCCTCTAAGACGTCAGATTTTATTGGTTCTCGTTGCCACCGCTCACTTGTCACTTGATATTTGTTGGTGTGATTATGTGACAAAAGTCTTCCTCTTTATGAAAATGTGAAGTCCTTGAGGGTAGGGGCCTCATCTGTCTTAGCTCACCAGTTTACCCTTTGGGAAGAGTGTCACCAGGAGGTTGAGCATGATGCCATAGTGGGGCATCATCTCATCTCTGCTGAAGGAGGGCATGACTGTCTCTGTATTAACTGAGTATTGGTTTGGCTGTTATAAAAAAGGAGAAGGTAACAGTGAACTTAAAACAGCGGTTTACTTCTGTCTGGGCTTAAGGTCATATGGCTGCTCCACAGTGTCAGGGATCTGGACCCCTTCTATCCCTTTCATTTATTCAACACAGATTCATTAGGCACCTACTATATTCCAGGCACTGTTCCATATACCGAGGACCAGTAATGAACACAACAGAAGAAATCTCTGTTCTCAGAGAGTTGATGTTCTACTGGGATCAACAAGTACCTGAACATGATGAAAAATAACATGTATAGCATGCTATATAAGGCTATAAGGGAAAATAAAGCA
The DNA here is from genome assembly GCF_054177405.1 of Leptonychotes weddellii. Classification (NCBI taxonomy): domain Eukaryota; kingdom Metazoa; phylum Chordata; class Mammalia; order Carnivora; family Phocidae; genus Leptonychotes; species Leptonychotes weddellii. Next base: position 139,433,121 of record NC_138373.1, on the reverse strand, counting down.
AGGGGCGGGCCAGGGGCAAGATTTGGGGGTGTGGATGCTGTTGGAATTCTAGACAAGGTGGTCCAGGAATATCTCACTGGAAAGGGGATATTTGAGTAAAGACCTGGAGAGAGTGAAGGAGCAAGCCACGAGGATACCTGGGGACAGTGTTTAGCAAATACAAAGGCCCTGTGGCAAGAGAGTGTCTGGCTTGTTGGGACCAGCAAAGAAGGCAGTGTGGCTATACAGGAGTGATCAATGGGAGAGCAGTGGGAGCTGAGGCCAGAGACGTTATGCAAGACTGGATCACACAGGGCCTTATAGGTCATTGTAGGGACTTCGGCTTATTGCTCTGTTCTGCTCACTCATGACTGTATCTTGTGGTCCAAGATGGTTGCATGAGCTTCTGGCATTCTAGCCAGTGGCAATAAGAGAAGGAGAACAGGTGGGCATAACCCTTTCCTTTAAAGCACAAGCTGGAAGTTGAACACATCATTTTCCTTCACATTCCATTGGAAAGAATTAGGCACTTGGAAACCTAGCTGGAATGAAGGCTGGGAAGTGGGTCTCATCCTCAGTGGCCAAGGATGCAGATAAAGGTCAGGGATTCTACTACTTACGAAAGAAGGGGTGAGGGATCTTTGAAGATAGTAAAGGTAGTAATCACCTCTGCCACAAACACTTTCTTCGGAAAAAGAAAATATGAAATTAGGAATCTGATTATCCCTTTAATAATGAAATCAGCTTTCCATTAAAGGAATATTTAGTGCAAATATTTTAGCCATAAAAGTACTTTATTTTTGGGAAACGTGCTGAGAATCCTTTCTTGTTTTGTTGTGGAAGCTCTATTTATGACCCAGCGCACTAAACAAAAGCCTTGTTGGGCTACCAGTTAACTAAGGAGAAATACCCAGGTAGGATTAAGTTGAGCTATTTTTCTCCTCTATCATAAGTGACAATTTTCTTTTTTATATTTCCTGCTACACAATGTAAAAATATATGAATTCCACTGTTAAGCTGTTTTACTAAAGAATCTGTCTTTACCCAGCTAAAGACTTGTGCAGACACTAAGTTGTGTAAAGCATGTCTGACTTTGATAATGATGGAAACTCATAAAACAAGGCTACTGTAGCAAATAGTTGTAGTTCGTAAATTGAACTTATTGTCAATCACCTCAGAAGTAAATAAATCAATGGTGAACTTACTAGATTTTAATTATTTGGCCATCCAGAGAAGAGCTCCTTTGTTCTCTAAAACTATACAAATTATAGTTTAATTTCTGGTGCTTGAGATAGAGACTCTCCCCATGGTTTCTTTTCTGCTGTGGTTAAAGAAATGTTTTTGACATCTCCAAACCAAAACAAAACTTGGAGTCATGCTATATTCTTTGATAGTTAATGTTGAATGAATGAATGAACTCTGAGAGGCTGCCTTGTTTCCTGATTGTTAGAATCTCAGGGTTGGCAAGAAGCTTAAAGATCAGGCTCTACAGCATTGATCCTAGCTTGAACACTTTCAGTGATGGGGGGTATGTCATTTTATGCAGTGATCTGGTTCATTGTCACAGAGCATAGATGATTAGAACAGTTTTATTTCCTTGAGCCACTTTATGTTTTTCTCTAACAGATCCAAGTTTTCCTCAGTGTGACCAATACAAAGTAAGTTTAATTACTCTCTCCCATGACAACTTTGTCCTGAGAAAGGGAAGGGAGACCCAAAGTTGGCCCTTCCAAAATCCCTTTTGTGCCCTTTCAGTGACCAGAGAGCTTCAGAACAGAGAACTTCCTACTTTAGACAACAGATCCACACCATCATCTCTGGAAATATAGCAGCGCAGGTTAGTGCTTAGAATTTTGTACCAACTTACTCTCTGTCTTAGGGCAAGTCACTTAATACTAGTTAATAATTGCTACTGGTTATAGGATACTTTATATGATAGAAACTGTGTTCAGATATTTATGTGCATTTTCTTATTTAATCCTCATAGAACAGTAATGGTAGTTACTACTATGATCCTCATTTTATGATAAAACTGAAGTTCAGAGAAACGAAATAGCCTACCCAAAGTCTCTGTGACATTACATCTGTATTTTTTTTTAAAGATTTTATTTATTTATTTGATAGAGAGAGAGTTAGCAAGAGCAGAAACACAAGCAGGGAGAGTGGGAGAGGGAGAAGCAGGCTTCCCGCTGAGCAGGGAGCCTGATGTGGGACTTGATCCCAGGACCCTGGGATCTTGACCTGAGCCAAAAGCAGACGCTTAACGACTGAGCCACCCCAGGCACCTCTACATCTGTACTTTTAACTTTTACACTGAGCCCCCTCCCTCAGCCTCATCAGGAAACAATGAATAACCCTCAAAACGAAGGCTGCCCAAGGTAAGATGGCCAGTGTGGGCCCTGAAAAATCCAACAGACCTCCAAGAGTGAAGCAAAGGATGGGACAGTGGTCATCAGCAGGAAATAGGAGAAAGCCCAAACCAAGTACAGTGAGGGCTGCTGTGGCCAAGATGTAGGTAATAGCGAGTGCCGCAAGAGACCAGTAGCTTAGGATGCCATGAAGATCTGATAATAGGCAAAAGAGAGGGGTAAGACTTATGTTATTAAGAGGACATAAGTGCTGAAGAGATTCTAATACTCTCTGCCATATCAATTCAAAATAAAAATAAGAGAAACATTTAAAAATAAATGTAAAAAAGTTCAATGAAGTTCTCTTTTTTCTTCCTGTGCCTGAAAACACCTAACACCTGATGGCTACTCAGTAGAGATGAGGAACATTTATTGACTTACAGGAACTGCAGAACAAGCGGGTGATGGTGGGACCATGTTGCCAAAGGGAATAAGACAAATAAGAATTCAGTTACCATAATTGGATGTAATAAGGATGGCTTCTATTTGCTGGGAGCTTTTGGGGGAAACTGGATTGGCCACAGAGTCCAAAAGTGAGACTGAATTTACAGAGTGGTTGAGTGTCTTCATCATAGGAGCATGAAGGGCTTAAAAATCCTGGGAGACAATGAGACCTTTGGGTGTTGATCCAGGTGGCTCTGAAGTTAACCAGAGGAAGGACCCAATTTCAGGGATTTTAAGATGGCACAGATTATAAGACATCCATTGATTTAGAAGCATTTCAGAAAAGAAAGAAATATGACTATCAGTGTACACGGTACATAGGATGGAGGATTTCCTCTTGGACATGAAGATGAATGGTCCCAGGTCATCTGAACAAAGTCTGAACCAAATTTAGTCTTGGTGTGTCAAGTTCAGAGGTCTTATAGAACGGAAGTGGGGTTCTCCCCTCAATCCCACTCAGACAATGGGAGGGCATAATCACTGCAGGCCCATTGTTTTTGGTGATAAAACCGAGCTAATGCTTGGAGGGCATCTGGGTTTTTGACTCAGTGTAGTAAGTCTGAACCTGTTCGAAATGCTTGTAGCTCTCTGAGTGGGAATCACGCGCATGGATTCTCCATTTCGGAAGGTTCTGGAGGGGAGAGGGAGAGAAAGTGACATGAGAACAGGTGACTGAACAGGTAAAGGGAAGCTTTACCAATAGGGTGTGGCAGTTACCACCACTTCTGTTTTGTCTCAAACCCAAGATAAACCTTCCAATCAATGGAAAGTATGTCAGTGGAAAGATCACTCTGACACTACCCCGTTGCTAAGGTTACTTCAGAGCTAGAAAAGTTTCAAGCAGATTATTGGTATGTGGCCCTGAGGACCTTAAACTACAAACAGAAGACTTAACCATTAGGATACCAGTGTATTACATTTTATTTTCACATGGTTCAGCTTTCTTAAAATCAATAATATAAATTTCAGTTATCATAAAATCAGTGTCTGGGTGGGCAGGAAACACCTCTCTTTGCAAGAAAACTTGGTGCAGTAATTGTTAACATAAGGGGGAGTTTCAAGCTCTTCTGTGTAGCTAGAAGTTGCCTTCCCTTCAGTGACATAAATGCTATGCTGATTTCCTTCTTCTTTCTTGAGAGAAATTAAAACCCCAATTAAAATAGGGAAACCAAACTTGGGCTTGTATCATGGTTGAGGGTCTGGGCGGGTTTGAGGAGTGTCATGGAGGTGAGCGGCCTGCTCTTTCACTGTAGAGGAGTCAGAGACTTGCTTGGTGAAGTTGACTGTGTTAGTCTATTTTTAGTGTTTTGATGAACACGCTCATCCAAAGGGTCTCCAAGGATCTGCAGCAAAGCTTACCTCAAAACGAGGATACCGAGGGGAGACATGGGCTTATGGAGAGGGTACTTTGAGGTCCTGGCATTACAGTCATCATAAAAGAACAAGCAAAGCTTTCAATAACAAACCAATAACCTTCTGGAACCTTGAATTTTTTAATTAAGAGAGAAATAAAGGAGCAAAAGGTTGCAAGGGAAGAAGAAAGAAAAGAAGAGGGAATATGTGCATGAATTGAAAACAGTACAGATAAAGCACAGTTATTAGGTTTTCCTACTTTTAAGTTAGGAACCGAATCTATAAAACCACAAAATCTCTCTCTTGTTCTTTTTGAAAGTGCAATCAGATGTCTGTTTTTGCTGATTAACATCACAAGCATCTTACATTTCACAAGGTCCCTAAAAGTCTTCCTTAATTCAAGGTAAGATGTGAAAGACACACAAGCTATTCTCGGTAGGGATTCAAAGAACCTGTGCACCCATTCAAAATACAATGAGCTTAGGCAGAAGGCTGTGCTGCAATATCAATTATCCTCACTGAATAGCATTTCTGCCCCCTTTCTGTGTGTCTTTTTGGAATAAGAATGTATGTTGCCCTTATTAAACCTACGGAATTACTTTTTTTCCTGCTCCTTAGGAAATCTAGCAAATGCAGACAGTTTCAGCGACTTAACAACAACAAAAAAAATCTAATTTCCACTTGAGCAGCTCTGAGGTTAGGTCAGCAGAAATAAAAAAAAAAACTGCAGTAGCTTGTGTTGATGAATATTTTATAAGTTCTACCATCTAATAAGATATATTTAAAAATGGGCAAGATGCTGGTTAAGAAAATGTCCTATTATTTAATTATCATGTAGATAAAAGTTGAGTTTTGAGTGTGATGAAAGAATGAACCAGTCCACAGACAAGCTCAATTTTGGGTCTTTAGACTCTTTTCCTTCTGTTCACCATAGATCTTCCATCATGGCTCCAACTGCTGACTTGTATAATCAATGAGGCAACGGGGTGATTACAGAGCTTGACCCATATGGAGATTATTTAGTGGCCTCAATGGACAAGAGAAATCTTTAAAAAGCTTCTAATTAACACACCCAGTCAATGAAATTGCAAACCTCATTATTTGAGTCAGGGCCAGAAAAGTACAGGCCAATATAACCCCCAAATGACATCTTGGCAGTATTTGGAGCTTCTTACCCACAGAGTTCAGAATTACGCTCACCATGATCTATAATAATAATGATGATGATGATGATGATGGTGACAATACCAATAACTCTAAAAATAGCAGCAACCATTTACTGAGCACTTACTATGTGCCAGGCATGATGCTAAATGCTTTATTTACATGCATCACTTCTTCTAATCTTCACAATAACTCCCATGAGAAAGGTTCTATTATCATGCGTATGTTATAGATAAGGAAAATGAGGCTTATGGATGCTTAGCTAGCAAGTGATTGAGTTGACTCCAAAGCCAGCAGGCTTTGCTGGAATGGATACCCACAATCCCACCCCTTGTATCTTTTCTAGCAAAAACTAGTTTTTTTGACATGTCTAATGGAAAAATGACAAATGCTTATGATAGAAATGCTTATAATACTAATTTTGATATCAGCTGCATACTTCTTAGGCCTTTAGGAGAAGTCACACCAGATCTTTTTAGCCAGTAGGATAATGGAAGCGTGGTAGAAAAAATAACATTGGGAGTTAGACGTCCTGAGTTCTAGCACCAGCTCCATCCACAGCAAGCTGTGTGCTCATCAAATCACTTCACCTCTCTCATTCTTGGTGGCTTATTCTTAAAAGTGATGATTGTAATATTTGCTCTCTCCTTGCAGGGTTGTGCTGAGAAAACAATGTGATAATGTACCTGAAAGCTCTTGGAAAAGTTTCAAGTGTTATGTAAATGAAAGGTGGTAATTAAAAACCTCCAGAGAAGGGCAGCCTATCTCAGTCATCAATTATCATGTTTTCTTCCTTGTCAGGAAACCTGTATTTTTCATGCTTCTTGGGGGGTATCGATAGCTCTGTGCAAAATTTTTGTTTGGGGGATGTGTGAAGAAGAGGATCATCCTGACAGCTCAGAACCTATTTGTGATAGGAAATAACCACATATAAATTGATGAAACCAGAGGCAGATGCATTCTCATGTGAAATTGTGAAAATTCATACCTCCATTTATTGGTTTTTATACTTAGTTATAAGAAGATGGAATATTTAACTGTCATAACACACATAAAGCCCAACTCTTTAAATAAGAAAGTGGTATAGGAATTGACTTATTATCTAGAAAAATGGAAAAAGAGTTTGGGGGAAAAACATTAAAAAATGTGAATACCAAAAAGCTTAGCATGTTCCCAAGCATTGGGAACTTGGGTGTGGGGATACACCTGAGAAGTTTGAATCCATTTTTTGCTTACATTATATATATATTTTATTTTTGATGAAATTCAGTTATAGTCCTGAATGAAAGCTGAAACTAAATTAGGATGGAACATTACTTTCAAGATGGTGTAATGGCATAAGGGAATGTCTCAGGCTTTAGCTTCAGGAAGACCTGGGCAATAATTCTGACTTTGCTGCTTACAAGGTGCTAATTAATCTCTCTGAGCTTCTGTTTCTGCTACCTAGCTACTGCATGTAAACTACCCAATGTCTTAGGCATTATGTTACTAGACAGACCAACAATATAGCCTGAGTAATAAAGACCTAGCCAATGTAACGTCCATGTCTAAGTGCCATGGAGGTTCTAAATTCTTCCTCACCTGACTTTCTTTCAGCATGGATAAATAGGGACATGTACTAGTCTGAGCTTTGTCTCCTTGTGTTTTTTTCTCGATTTTTCCTGCCAGACGTGCTCAAGGAAAACAATTTGGGACTGACTGGGTTGTTGAGAAGTTGAGATTAGATAAAGGCAAGACAATCCTGGATGATCAGGATTTGGTAGGGAAGGAAATCCAGAGTTCACCATTTTAAATGTATTGAGGCACACTGAATTACAGTCTGAAATGACTGGGAAGGTTACAACAGTCACAGATAGTATGGCACTGGAGTTAGAGCATGTGTAAGTCCTTAATCAGCTACAAGGAAACTGTGAGTGCCAGGAAGGTGTCAGGGAGTATAACTTTTGATTCACAGCTGTCCAAAATTTATCAAAAACTTAAGTTAGGAAATAATATTTATGAGAATTGGTTGAAAGTCTAAATCTACAGCTTATTCTCAGGTTTAAGTTGGACCATCAGAGAGCCTTAACTTGAACCAATTGGCCACCTCATAATGTTTGCTTTCAGTGATCTAGGTAGAGCCTCTCGCCATAGACCTTTATTGGGGAATGTTAAAAGGCACAGCCCAGGAAGTGCATCACTGTATTTGTGGTAGGGATCCTGTCCTTCCCAGAGGCCCTCTTGATTATATTCTTGAGATTCTTAAATCTTTCCTCTATACTAAGAACAGAAAGATTTTTCTTTTTCTTTTTTTTTTGAGATTTTTCTAATAATTAGGTATAATCAAGCTATTTGCCTACACAATAATCTCAACTGGCTCTAGACTAACTGCAGAATGAAATCCAAGTTTCTTTTCAAAGCCTTCAGGTCCTTCTTGAAGTGGCCTCATGTTACTTACCTAGCCTCACCTCTTCCCCCACCATAGCCCCCCCAGCATCTTAAACCTCCACTCTGGTAATACTGAAACTGTAAGCAGTATTCCTTCAGACTGCCATGCCCTTGCCACACTTGTCACTGAATTAGTCATTCTTGAAACAAATGTCAATCCTCTGAAGACATTGCCTCCCCCTAGCTGACTTTAGAGCTTTGCTTGCTTTAGTCTGAACTCAGGCAACATTTTTGCTGTTTTTAATTGCTTTTTTTGTTTTGTTTCATTTTGTTGATCTGTCTCTCCCCTCATCTGCAAGCCCCTGGAAGGTGGGATTGGTTTCCCCTTCACATCTCTAACTCCAGTGCCTGCCACAGTGCCTGGACCCTAGCTACTGCCCCTTTTCTGTCTGTTGCGTGCAAGCTGCCACCTTCCCCTCTTTCTTTCTTCTTTTGGTCCTCATCTTAAAAATGGCTTGTTCATAATTTCAGTTGAGTGCCGGGAACAGTTGGAAACCAGCTCTGACACATTCTAAACTCTTTTTTTGGAAGAGGGGACAGTCCTCTGATGGAAGTACTGGTCCAAAAATTCACCTCTGTTCTGATTTTGTGTGACATTTCCCATCATGTAGAACATGATTAGCTGTCTTTTCAAGTGCTTCTTTAGGCCAAGTCTATTAATGAGATTTTGTTTAGTCCAGTGTGAGTCAGAGCCAAACATGTTTGCTCACAGATGCGCATTAAGGAACAGGGTCTGACTGGTAAGTGGCAGCCCAATCTTTAGGGCCGAGGTAATTTTCCAAAGCTGATTTTCTTAGTGTTCAGCAAAGTGGAATGTAATTTTAATTTGCAAGGAGAACTTTGGCTTCCACGAGACATAACTATCAGCTTTTTCTCAAAGCATTTCTCCACAATGATGCCAGAGAGGTCAGAATGGAAGAGTTAGAGATACAAACAAATTTAATAAAAAGGAGGCCCCAAACAAATTAAAAAGTATGTCCTGAAATTTTATTTTACAAAAGGGGGAGCGAAAAAGTTCAGCAAGTGTTCTTGTTTAATGATGTCCAAATATTCATTTAGTACAAATGTAACAGCAAAACATCACAGGAATGCATGTTTAAAGATATCACAAGGCCGATTTGAATAAAGTTTGAGCTCACCAAGCAGTCGAAGGCATCAAAGACATTTATCTCCTTGCAGAAGATACTTTATGTGGAAGATTCAAACTGGCAAAACTTTTTAATTGGTTCACTTCTACAGCGCAACACATAAAAAGTTTATGGAGGCCACAATTCATTAGATGCTGCAGCATCTGAACAGAGCACCAACTATTTATAATGCAGCCGCCATTCAGACATGCGGCCACATCAGAATGAGATATGAAAGTTCACCAAGTGGGTAGATTTTCATTAACCATTCCATTTCCTTTTGTAAAATGGAGGGCCATACGAATAATTCTCTCACCTTGGTCTTCCTACGTAAAATAATATGCATAAGTAAGAGTACTATTCAGGTACCAGATGTAATAGAAAGATGATTGACTCCAATGCAAATAAATGTATAATACAGTAAACTCATAGATGATATGATTCTCCCTTCCTTGCCCTCTTTCTCTCTTTCCTGCAATCTATGGTTTCTCTGAAATATCAGGAGTGGGGCTTACAGGGATAAAAGATGACATATTGCTCTCATTTCTGAATCTTCCCTGGGATGTTTATTTGTGAGTACAGAATTGGGAGGAAGAGTTTAGGGATATTTAGCTATGTATTCAAAGAGGAGAAAGGGCTGGATCTCCCTCTCGTCTATACAGATGAGGGCTTTACTGACATTGCAAAGTGTTAATAGCACCCAGATTCGGGGAGACATTGTTTTACTAGAATAACCTTGGGAGCATGAACTTGTTTTTTTTTCTACTGTTTTCTCTTAATAGAGATGGGAAACAAAGTAAGTAGGACTACAATATGAAAAGCTAGGCATTATACAAAATCAACAGACATTTGCTAGAACTTAAGGGCTCTATTCTTTTGTTTAATGAACAGTTAAGACTACCTGATCACAGCTATGTTCTGTCTCTTTCACCTCACAGGAAGGACGGTCGAGGGGTTGGGACAAAGGTGACTGGTGTGATTCAGTCTTGTGGGACCATTAGCCCAAGAGGATCGTAACTTTGCTCGAGGGATAGGAGCAAAAGTAGGTCTCAGGGTTAAGGTTAATAGAAATCAGAGTCAACATCTCCCTCAGAATAACATGGATATCTGAAGCCCACAGACTCCATGGCATGATTTTTTTTTCTTTCAAGTGTAAGAAGTAAGTTTAGATGAGGAGTTTCAATGAGAACTCATTTCTCTGTTATACACCTCTCTGTTATACACTCAGAGGGGGAGTTTCTTCCCCTCTGCAAGGAGGTGCAGCAGTTGAGAGGGTATTTATTGTGCATCATAATTAATAAAGCTTATAATCATCATCATTAGTGTTTATTGAGCACCTACTGTATGCTGAGTCTTGTGCTGGGAGTTTACATAAAGTATCACATCATTATACTGAATCCTTAGTATAACTCTGAGACATCAGCATCAGAGACCTCATTTTGTAGAAAAGTGAGCTTCAGAGATCTTGAGTCATGGATCTAAGTCACCCCATGAGTAAAGGGAAGCAGGGATTCAAAGCAAGTCTGCCATCATCCTGCTTCAGAGCATGGTAACTTTCCCTGGCTCTCCTGGTCCATATTCCCTTGCCTTTCTTGGATGTCAGCAGCATAGAAGTTCTTTTACTTACTGGTGGCTTCCTGCATCTCTCTGCCCTAGGGTATTCTCTGGCTACTGAGGTGTGTTCCATTAGAACACAGGGCAGGCTGGAAGCACTAAGGAGTTAATGAGGAGCAACCCTCAATTCTCAACCACTGAGGTTTAGAAAGATTAATAACCTATTTCCTTGCCCTTCAGCAATTCTGAGGTGTTTTCTACACAGTCTCTCAGAGACTCCCCTATGGGACAGAGTCCCAGTTGCCCACAGAGTAATCCCTCATTAACCCAACTTTTACCCACCTTCCTTCCTTCCTTTCCTCTCTTGCTCTCCTCATTTGCTCATGGTGTTTCCTGAGATCACCTCCCCAACACTACCTCTACCTGAGATCCAAATTAAGACAACTATGTACCCTTTGGGAGGTCTTCCACCTGATGATTAATGATGGAATTATGCATTATTTAGAAAGAAAACTTAAGACAGATGAGAAAGATGCATCGCATATGTCTGAAGACACTGGGAACTCTGAAACCTAGCTGTCACTTGTGTGCACAGGCAGAACAGGGAGTTTTAGAACAGCACAGGCATAGACATTTCTCCCTTTTCAGTGCAGTGGTTATGTAGAAAAAATATATTTTACCAAGTGTTTACATATGTCTCTAAGCCAACAGATTTCAGAATTAGTCCTTAAGTTCACTAGTAATGTGGGAGTAGCTTAGGAGTAATAAAATAAAGTTTAAACATGACCATGTACCACATAAATGCTCCCCTAAACCAACAAGACTGAATTAGAAATGATATGAAGAAAAATGAGCTTGCTACATCTCATTAGGGGTGTGCTGTTAGATTTGCATTTTTTTTAATACTCAAATGCTGCCACGTTATAGCTGAGTCATGACTTCCAACTTCCTTTAACAAATTAAAATGAGATTGGGTAAACAGACATGTAGAACAGCAGGCAAGCATTTACGAGGGTCTGAAAATGGTGCAGGTGATCAGCTAGGCCTTACCTAGGGAGCAGTGTGCCTGTGAGTATCCAATTTCCTTCTGATTCTTTGAACGTGTTGTATTTATTAAATAGAGTAAATTCAAGTGGCATTTCTTTAGTTGGGATAAATGGGTATATCTGTAGGGAAGAAAAGTTGGTTAAAAAAAAAAAAAGGAAATACCATAGGTATATAGAAATGACACCAGGGTCCTGCTGATAATGAAAAAAGAAATAACTTCTTCTATGATTCCTAGTTTCCTTTCATTACCAGGAAGGGAATATTGCCAGCCTGCAGCATCATATTCCAAATAGTACTTATCCTCTACTGATGAGATAATAGTTCATTTACACCCAAGATTGTAACACGGTTTAGAATTATTCTTTCCCTTTCCATTTGCTTCCCTCTTCCAATATCCTCAGATTCACAGTTAGTTATAAAGGAGATTTGTGGTTTTAAAACATCATCTTATTTTCTTCCTTTTTGTTAATGAGTTGTATAAAATAAGTATGATTTTCCTAATAATCATTTTGAGTGTAGAAATATACAGTTCAGCAAGGACCATCAAAGCACTATTAATGCTGCAATTTGGTGACAAAACACCTCTCAGTTTTCAAGTACCTCTTGCTTTATTTCTTCATTTCAAAGGATTTATTGTATTATTTCCTTGGCTGTAATGGTTGGGTCCCAGCATAATAGGCTTGTTTTGATATTTTCTCCACAGTTTAAGTTATTTCAGTAACGACTGACTCTACCTTTGAATGATGCTCAGCAAACAGGAAAGCAGTGGGTGTCCCATTTTTGCCTTTTCCTTCTCAGTACCTTCAAGGGATCATGTCAGCAGTGGCGAGTGTGAGCGGCATCTGAATACTGACTTGGAAGAGAGTCCTTCCTCCCTCCATTTGAGGAGAACTGTGGCTCCTGGGCCATCCACTCTAGTTTTTAAAAAGGTTTCAAACAACTCCTACCACAAGAGCCTGAGCTTCTAAGATGTAAATATCAGTAATGACATGGATCAGAAACAAGTTGTGGACAAAGTAGCCTACCTCCCTGGCTTAGGCAATTAAGCAGATCCAGTGCATGGGGGGCTGTGGTCCTAACCACTGGTTAAATCAGAATTTGGCCTGTGAATCTTTTAGGATTTTACTAGTGTATGAAAAGAACTATAGGCGGAGAGACAATAAACTTGGTTCAGCCATTTGTAACTGAAAAATAAATATAGCGTGCCCATGCAGGAATGTGTTTTCTGGGCTTACATGAGGGCTGGGACAGAGAAAGGTTAAACTGAAGTATTAAAGGTAGTTTTTCCTACTACCTGGTTTGATGGGCATCATGCTAATACCCTGGGGAGTTTTGGTGGTAGAAGGGAACTAAAGAAGGTCAACTGTAAATCTCTCAGTCCCTGTTGTAGTTGACAGACCTCTAAGGAATATTTATATTTTTATGCATCCAAGATTTAGAGAAGTCACAATTCTATAGGCAAAAAATTAGGTATTTAAGAACCCCTAATGTAGATGGGACATCAGCAGAATTTTTTTTAATGTGAACATAATGTTAAAGCAATATGAGAAAAAATTTTAACAAAGACAGAATTTGAATACTTTTGTACATGTTCTTTATTCATATTCAATTTATTTTTTGAAATTAGTCATCGATTTAAAACAATAGTGTTCTCAGAACCAGTGGTAATAACTTTGTCTGGCCTGGTGGCTCAGAAACATTCTTCAGGAGAACCCAGCATCTTTGGGCTGTAGGAGGAAAGCCTTCGTCCCAAGAATTCACTCTTTGTGGTCAGTGGAAGTAGCCCCTGACTGGTTTTCCTGCTCCTATTCTTGACCCCCAGTCTGTTTTCAACACCACAGACATAGTGATCCGCCTACTAAGGTCAGAGTCTGTTACTCTGCTCTCAAAACCTCCAACGGCAGCTTATTTCATTTGGAGCAAAAGCCAGTAGGCATGTGAGCTGCCTTCCAAGTTACTGCAGGGACAAATTAACCAAAAGTTTTGTGGATACATATCATATGATCTCGAGCTTTGCAATCGGAGTTGTTATTTTTTTTTTTCTCTTCTATCCAAAACCAACTGTAAATCAAGAACACACATTTTAAGATTTTGGTGACAGCATTCAACTTCTATATTTTATTAGTTAATTTGACACTAGTTGCTAGAAGAGATCAATCTGAAATCTCCATGGCTTAAAACAATACAGGTTTACTTCTTGATGCCACAATCCTTTGGGTCTATTCCTAGCTGGGCAGCCTTCCACATGGCCAGGCAGGAACCCAGGCTTCTTCACTCTTAGGGCTCCTCCTCCCTCTAGGTTCTCAGAGCCTCTCCATTCAGCTGGGGTCTGAGAAAAGAGGTAGAATGGCACTACAAGATTTTCTATCCATATGCCACTGGCCAAAACTCAGTCATTTGGTCACATTGACAACAAAGGATGCTAAGAAATGCAGTGTGTGCCTAGGAAGAGGAGCATATAGGTTTGTCAACTAGCTAGTAGGCTCTGCCATATCTTTCTGCCACTTTAACCCTTAGTAGACCATGTGACCTATTTCCTTGTTTCTCATTTCTCAGTTGTTTAGGTCTGGCTCTTAAATAGACATCATACTTGGATGTTGTGATATATTCTTGGCAGCAAAAGGGAAAGAACAAGTCTCTGGAGTCAGACACTCCCGAGTTTACATCATAACTGGGGTACTTTTGAACTGTGAGCCTTTGGGTAAATTATGTAACCTCTCTGATCAATAGCTCCTTCATCTGTCCAAACAGGTATAAAATACCTGCCTCATGAGCTGACTGAATAATAAATATATCAAAGAGCAGAAGAGCAGATGTTATAAGCACACATTCTGAAGCCAGCCTGTTTGTGTTTGAATCCTGGCTGTATTCCTTATTTGCTAGATGATCTTGGATGAGCTTCAGTTTCCTCATCTGTAAGATGTGAATCACGATGGTATCTACCACCCAGAGGTTTGGGGAAGCAAATGAGTTAATATATGTAAGTCCCTTATAATAGTGGCCACAAACATAGAGTAGGTAGTGTGTGACTGTTAGCTCAATGGGAGCATCTGGTGCATCTCATATGCTTTGGATAAATGGTATTCTCTCCAAGTTGTTGCTTGATATGGCTTATTCTTTTCAGCAACTATTGAAGATGAAAACACCCCTGAAGATCCTCCAAAAGGGCTCTTCAAGGGTGGGATTTCAGGCATATTAGTGGGATGTCAAGGAGCTTTGTGTAGAGAGCTCTGCCAAATGACCACCTGCTCTGATTATTGCAATGTTGGTTCTGGGTCCTGGAGGAAATTGCTCAAGAGAGAATATTTACCCAGGGTTCTTTGGAGTGATTTTTTTAAAAAAAAGTGTGATGTGAGGTTAAATAGCACAGGACTCATTATCAGTTTGGGTGTACAATGGAGAGGGGAGGTTATCCAGGGTATCAGGCTCATCCAAGTAGAATATTACAGTCTGAAAAATTGTTTAAAGAGAAATATAATTAGAATAATGGGACAACATAATGGGAAATCAATGCTATTAATGTAACTGCTAATTACTGCATTAGAACATTTATCCAAATCCCTTCTCCTTAAAACTAAAAACATGAAATTAAGTCACCACAGTAGACAATTTGTGTAGAGGGACTCAGGGATCTTGGATTACTCTGGAAAATCTGCCCGGAACAATTTGTCATTGTACCAAACATCAAGCTAGATCCTTTCAGTTTCAAGGGGAAAATGTACTTGGGAGGACTCATATTTTCACTCCATTCATATTGGTCATTTTAGGTCTCATGGGTTCGGGGTATTAAGAGTGCTCTAATGTTGTTTGAAATAGAATTTTTATTTCCTGCCCCTAGGAGTGAGTTTATTGAATGTGGGTCTTTTTGGCAGTATCATAAAAGCTGGGATGCTGAGTGTTCTAAGTACCCTCTGGGAAGGTGGAGTGAAGAGCTTGGACCTATTTGGGATTGTTTGGGAGTAGAAGGGACAGTGCAGCAGGCCTGGCAGAGAGTGCTGATCCTACCATAAACCGAAGGGAATGTGACAACCCACATACCTGGAGACTGGGGATAAATGCCACATGTTTTGATTTGAGGTATCAAGGTACAACACAGACTCTGTTTCTTTGGTGTCAGTGGGAGTTTAGATTGGAGACCAGAGAGTTGCCCATTTGGGAGGATGGGAGCAGTCCAGGAGTAAGGAGTAGGGCCAGGAACCAGGAGCAGGGGCCTCAGAATCCCCAGGTAAATGGTAGGGATGGAATTTGTCTTCTTTTTAGTTGTGGAAAAAAATATATATAACCTAAAATTTGCCATTTTAACCATTTTAAGTGTATAATTCAGTGTCATTAATCACATTTATAGCATTATGCAATCATCACTGCTGTTTCTAAAACCTTTTCATCACCCCAAACAGAAAGTGTAACCATTATGCCATAACTCTCCATTCTCTCCTCCTTTAGCCTTTGATAACCTCTAATCTGCTTTCTGTCTCTGTGAGTTTGCATATTTTAGATATTTCGTATAGTTGGAATCATACAATATTTGCCTTTTTGTGTCTGGGTTATTTCACACAGCATGATGTTTTCAAGGTTCATTCATGTTGTAGCATGTGTCAGAATTTCTTTGCTTTTTAAGGCTAAATAGTAACCCATCATATATATATATATATATATAT
>NC_138373.1:139406615-139416860 GCF_054177405.1 Leptonychotes weddellii | reverse complement strand
AGCCGAAGGCAGACACTTAACGACTGAGCCACCCAGGCGCCCAAAAGAGAGAGAATCTTAAGCAGGCTCCACGCCCAGGGCAGACCCGGATGTGGGGCTCGATCTCACAACCCTGAGATCATGATCTGAGCCGAAATCAAGAGCTGGATGCTTCACCGACTGAGCCACCCAGGCGCCCCTCATTTTACATGATCAGATCAGACACTAATTGATCCTTTATTTTAGTAAATTATCAAGGAAAACAGAAAGGGAACAATTCAGTGGTGTTCTCTATTAGCCTGTCTCACTGCAGCAGGAGGATCTGGAAACACACGGAGCCGGTACGGTTGAGACTGGGGAAACAATGTGTTTTTCTCTGGCCGGACAGTGGAGAACTTCAGCTGCTTAGACGGTGCTTTCCTTTTCTGAAAAAAACATTGATACAGGAAAGGAGGATGATTCCTAGCATTGGAAGCAGTGTGAACAGTGTGAGTGGTGAGAACAAAGCCCCTGGCAGGCAGGGTGGACAGGACTCCGGGTTAACAAGGTCCTCAGTCAGCTGCCTGTGGTCCAGCCGAAGGGCAGGAGTCCCACTCACATGTATATATCTGTCAATGGACATTTAGGTTGCTTCTACCTTTTTTTTTTGTCTATTGTGAATCATGCTGCAAGAATATCAGCATACAAGTGTCTGAGTCTCAGCTTTTAATTCTTTTGGGCATATACCCAGGAGTGGAATTGCTGGGTCATATTGTAATTCTGTTTAGCTTTTTGAGGAACAGCCAACACTGTTTTCCTGGAGTTGTTCTTGACATCTGTGAAGCTGGTGTGCAGAGGTGGGGATGAGGTCTGACACTAGGAAGTGGAGCGAAGGGGAGGAAAATGGACCACAGGAGCACAGCAGAAGCCCTAGTGAGTGGCTTGGCCATACACAGAGTTGGCATGGCTCATATGTTCTCAAGTGTGGTCTGTGGACTGATTTGGCTTTACCTGGGTGCTGGTTAGAGCAGCAACATCTCAGGGCCTGCCCCAGAAGCACTTGCCTGTGCCTCTCTAACTTATATGTGCATGGGCCCATCACTTGGGCATCTTGTGGTGTATTCTGAGTGGAGTGGTCAGGGGATCTACATTGCCAACATGATCCCAGGTGATGCTGGGCCTGCAGGTTCCTGGACTATGCCTTGAAGTCAGTGTCAGGACTGTCTGCATACTGGAATGACCTGGTGAGCTTTTCAAGCATCCCAATGCCTGGGCCCCACCACAGAGGTTCTGATTTAATTGGTTTGCGGTAAACCTGGCTTTTGGTATTTTAATAAAGTGCTCCTGAGATTCTACCATGCCGCCAGGGTTGAGAACTTCTACTCTGGGTGTGGACATTGTTTCATCTCTTGCACGTGGGTCCTCCCACCCTCCTTCCTGGTTTCTTTCCAACCCTTCTGCTTAAAACTGAGTCACATTCTCAACTGATTGATCTCTCATTTATCATTTATGTTGCCTGCAGAGTAATCTTTCTAAACCCGTTCTGAACAGATTGCTCTCTTGCAGAAACTGTCCGTGGCTCCCCCTTGCCCTCCATGAATCAAAAAGACCTTGTACTTATCCTCTAAGGCCCTCCTTGGGGTAGCTCCACTCTTTTCCAGCCATGTCTCCCTCTTGATGGAGCCCTATATATTAGGGAAAATAAGCTAATTTCTGTTCTCTGAATACAATGTGGGATTTCCTATCTGTATGATTTTGCTTGGGTTAACTCTCCATCTGTTTAATCTTTTCTACATATGTGTCAGTCAGAGTCCAGCCCTATTTTTACTTACTCCTATGAAAACCTTCCCTAATCTTTGCAGCTGATGAAATCCTTTTTCTTTTAGCATTTTTATTTATTGTTTTCTTACAGAATTTACTTTTCCCCTCTTGTGTTTCTGGAATTTGTATTCTTCTCCTACCCTTCTTACTGGATTATAAACTGTTTGGGGGCCAGAGCCTCTTTTTCGTGTTTGTAGCCCCTGCTGGGCCTACAGCAGTGCCTTGCACATAGTAGGCATCCCCAAAGATGGATCAAATTGTTGTTGAATTGAGTAATTTGCCTCCATGTTATTAATTCTATTTTGACCTCTCTGCGCTATACTGATATTTTAATTTCACTGCCTGACAATTTGTAAATCCTTAGGGATTTTATTTCAATAAATGCTTTTCCAAAAGCTCCAAATGTTCTTCATAAACACGTGATACAACTTTGTTGGTGTCTTCCAAAGTTTGCAATGTTTTAATTGTTCACTCTTTGTACTAGTTTGTTTGCATTTTGGCTTCCTTGTGTCCCGAGACAGGGTGGGATCCAGTAGGAGGTCAGAGGCCACATTCTTTTGACTTACAAAGACTCATTATATTCCTAGAATCTTTGAAGCACACTGGTAATGAGCCCTGATTCCTGAAAGCCCATCCGGCTCTGATTCCTCCTCAGGTTCGGGTGGGGACTTCTGCGGTACTTAAGTGGGTGATGGGACTTAGAAGGTAATGACGTTTCCTGCAATTAAATCATGTCCATAGCAGTCACTTGCAATCCTGTAGGAACAATTATAAGGAATCCCCTCTCATTTGGCACAATGAAATATGAATATTTTCTAACAGCTAATTAGTGCAGTTATCATTTTTTTAAGCCAAAAATGTCAATGTGTAGGATTTAATTAGTCTGCCCTAGGATTACAAGATAACTTCTTAGCTTAGTCAGTCTGTCAGCATTTTCAAGTTTTGGGAGGATGCCAGGAACTATCACCTACACACTTGCATAAACTTTTAAGACTTCTAGAAAAATTACTATGAAGAGCAGGTAAAGTTCCCAGAAATAAAATCTAAATTATATGGGTGGAGGAGTTGTGACCAAAGGAATATTTAGTTAGTGGAAAGTGTAAAACACAGGCCTTGACATCCCATTGTTCTTATTTCTACATTGCAGGACTTAGGTGGTTTAGATGTTGCAGTCTTGGATTTAGACTCCTTTGGATTCTAGTAGAGGAAACTGATTCTACCTGGCTAAGCTACATGGCAGTTGATTGGTTGCATCTTGGGTAATGTGCAGAATGAAAGAGACTTGGAATAGCTCAGCCATGCAAGAAGGGGATTAGGGAAGTTTCTGGGAGGTAGGTAATAAGACCTAGTAGTGGGCAGTCTCTTCAGGATTCTGCTGGTGGAATGAATGTCTTGCAAATTGTTTCAAATCTTTTGATTTTCCAGGGAAAGAGAGTTGGGTTGACCTAGGTCATGGAATGGGTTCAGTAGTATCCCTTCAAAGTTCATGTCCATCCAGAACCTCAGAATGTATGACCTTATTTGGAACAAGGGTCTTTGCAGATGTAATTAGGGTAGGGTAGAGATGAGGCCATACTGGTTTGGGGTGAGCTCTGCATCAAATGAAATTGTTCTTATATGAGGCAGAAAAGGAGAAGACATGGACACACAGAGAAGGAGGTGATGTGCCACAGAGGCAGTTATTGGAGTGATGTGTCTACAAGCCTAGGAATGCTAAGGATTGCCAGAAAACACCGTAAATTGGGAGAGAGGCATGGGACAGTTTCTCTCTCAGAGTCCCCAGAAAGAACCAACCCTACTGACAGCTTGATTTTGAGCTAGGTCTGCCTAAACTATAAAAATAAGTTTTTCTTGTTTTAAGCCACCAAGTTTGTGGTAATTTGTTTCAATACCTTTAGGAAACTAGTACAGATCATATGTCCAGAGAGGTAGGCACCTTGATTGACAGCCTCCTCGTAACTATTTGCAAAGGGCTAGAAGGACTTCCCAAAAAGAAATCCAGTGGTTGTCCTCAAGGAAAAGAGCATGGATAAGTGGACAGAAACCACAGGAATGTCTATTATATACCATAAACCTAAATCCCTATTTTCCCTGGGGGACAAGAATGGGAAATGCACTGTCTAGCTCTTGCCTCAAGTAAAATGTGAAGCCCACCATCAGATTTTGCAACTAGTTAATAGTCTTTTGGAGGAGAATCAGTGGTGTTGTTGATAACAAAAGATACAGAAGGCAATGCATAGGACAAAGGCTTTGTTTACATGGTCAGGGTTTGATATGATATGGGTCAGGAAGGTAATCTCTGAAATGAACGAAAATTGACTACTGTATCAATTGAAAGGAGCTTGGAATAATGATCCCACCTCCTTCCTTGAGTGGGACACTGTGACAAATGTGGGTTGAACATAGTCAACAGAATAAATTCTAACCTGTGTGCAGGGAAATCACAGAGAGCTAAATGGAAATTGTCGATCTTGTTTGGGTGATTCTGCATTCCATTCCCTTTATATTCTTAGGTATTTGGTGACCAGAGAGATATCTTTGTGTTTATTTACTTTGCAACTCTAACAATTAACAACTGGTATTTACTGAGGGCTTCCTATGAGCCAAGAACCATGATAAAAATGTTACACATGCATCGTTTTATTTATTCCTCAAACAATTCAGTGTTGTTCATATTGTTAGTGGCTCTGACTTTTGGGTGTGAAAACAGATTTAAGGAGGTTATGTACTTGCCTAGGGTCACATAACTGGTGAGTGGTGGTACCAGGATTCAAATTCCAGAGTCTTGACCCCAGAGCCTAAATTCTTGAATAATTGTGTAGCTATTGTGTGTATCTTTACTGTGAATATACTTATCCTTTCAGTAAAGAATTGCCATCCTTTTCTTTTTGGTTGTTGTTATAATATTTCCTTCAAAAGTACTGAAGCTTTGCTCATGTGGTGTATTCCTTGGAAACTTTCAAATGTCAATGGAATGAACCAGAACTTTCTTTGTGCTATGAAGTGTACTGTCTGCTAAGCTAATCTCTTTCCTACTGGGGAATATGTATAATACGAACTGGTTTAGCTAGACTGAAAATCAATCATCAAGGCCACTGATGAGGCTAAAAAAAAAAAAAAAAAATCAAAAGCAGTTAGCATACAAATGAAAGTGATTCCCTATAACTCTATGTGGGACAAATTTCCTGAACCACCATACCAATAAATCAAGGCTGTGGAAGCTCAGTTATAAAGGAAGATAGATTGAACAATTTTCCTGTTACAAACAAGCTGTTTTGTACTATGTATCTATCAGCTAGTTATTCAGGTCTAATTTAGGAATGTGTAAGTAAACATGGCCAAATATATTTAAATACACTTGCATTACAAGTTGCCAAATAATGCTCCGCATTAACACAACCAAGTTATTTCTGGAATCTTTAAAATGCCTTTTGCATAACTGTAATTAGAAATTCTTTGCTGTAAAAAAGTAGTCTGCAAGGACCACCCCCCATTCCCCCCCCCCCATTCTTTGAGGTAAATTTTTGTTGTTGTTTGTCATTAGAAGACTTTTTGAATTCTTTGGACCCACTATTGGAGCATACCTTCTCAGTTGTGTTGAGTGACTTCCCTGCTGGGAGTCTAGAGATACAGCTGAAGCCAGACATAAAGCTGTTTCCAGTTTCCCTTATTCCAAGAAGCTGGTTGACTGCAGGGCCTTGGGACTCTGTAAGGTACTGAGGTAATTTGTGTCAGGACTTTGGGGCCGTAAATCAATAGAAAGGATGCTTCTCTTGACTGGTTCTAGGTTCTTTCTTCTTGTTCTTGTTCTTGTTCTCATTCTCGTTCTTCTTCCTCTTTTTAAAAAAGATTTATTTATTTATTTGAGACAGAGAGAGAAAAAGAGAGCGAGAGAGTGATTACACACAAGTTGGGGGGGAGGGGAAGAGAGAGGAGGGAGAGGAGACAGAGAATCTCAAGCAGACTCTCCACTGAGTGCAGAGCTGGATACCAGGACATGAGATCATGACCTGAGCTGAAATCAAGAGTCAGATGCTTAACTGATTTAGCCACCCAGGCACTCTTAGGTTCTTTCTTCTTATTTTTTTCTAATTTTAATTTAAATTCAATTTAATTAACATATAGTTTATTATTAGTTTCAGAGGTAGAATTTAGTGATTCATCACTTGCATATAACACCCAGTGCTCATTACATCAAGTGCCCTTCTTAATGTCTATCACCCAGTTACCCCATCCACCCACCCACCTTCCCTCCATCAACCCTCAGATTTTTTTCCTATAGTTAAGAGTCTTATGGTTTGTCTCTCTCTCTGATTTCATCTTATTTTTCCTTCCCTTCCCCTATGTTCATCTGTTTTGTTTCTTAAATTCCACATATGAGTGAAATCATGATATTTATCTTTCTCTGACTGACTTATTTCACTTAGCATAATACCCTCTAGTTTCAACCACATCATTGCAAATGGCAAGGTTTCATTCTTTTTGATGGCTTAGTAATATTCCTGTGTGTGTGTGTGTGTGTGTGTGTTTACACTACATCTTCTTTATCTATTTATCTGTCGATGGACATCTGGGCTCTTTCCATAGTTTGGCTATTGTGGACGTTGCTGCTATAAACATTGGGATGCATGTGTCCCTTCGAACCACTGTGTTTGTATCCTTTGGATAAATACCTAGTAGTGCAACTGCTGGGTCATAGGGTAGCTCAATTTTTAACTTTTTGAGGAACCTCCATACTGTTTTCCAGAGTGGCTGCACCAGGTTGCATCCCCACCAACAGTGTAAGAGGGTCCCCCTTTCTCTATATCCTTGCCAATATCTGTTGTTTCCTGATTTGCTCATTTTAGTCATTCTGACAGATGTGAACTGATATCTCATTGTGGTTTTGATTTGTATTTCCCTGATGCTGAGTGATGTTCAACATTTTTCTCATGTGTCTATTGGCCATTTGTATTTCTTCTTTGGAGAAATGTCTGTTCATGTCTTCTGCCCATTTCTTGACTGAATTCTTCATTTTGGTTTTTTCTTTTTTTTAAGATTTTATTCATTCACTTGACAGAGAGAGAGAGAGACACAGCAAGACAAGCAGGGGGAGTGGGAGAGGGAGAAGCAGGCTTCCCACGGAGCAGGGAGCCTGATGCGGGGCTCGATCCCAGGACCCTGGGATCATGACCTGAGCGAAGGCAGACACTCAACCGACTGAGCCACTCAGACGCCCCTGGATTCTTGTCTTTTGAGTGTTGAGTTTGATAAGTTCTTTATACAGTTTGGATACTAGCCCTTTACCTGATAAGACATTTGCAAATATCTTCTCCCATTCTATAGGTTGCCTTTAGTTTTGTTGACTGTTTTCTCTGCATACAAAAGCTTATTATCTTGATGAAGTCCCAATAGTTCATTTTAGCTTTTGTTTCCCTGGCCTTTGGAGATGTGTCTTGCAAGAATTTGCTGCGGCCAAGGTCAAAGAGGTTGCTGCCTGTGTTCTCCTCTAGGATTTTGATGGATTCCTGTCTCACACTGAGGTCTTTCATCCATTTTGAGTTTATTTTTGTGTATGGTGTAAGAAAGTGGTCCAGTTTCATTCTTCTGCATGTGGCTGTCCAATTTTCCCAACACCATTTGTTGAAGAGACTGTCTTTTTTCCATTGGATATTCTTTCCTGCTTTGTCGAAGATTAGTTGACCATAGAGTTGAGGGTCCATTTCTGGGTTTTCTATTCTGTCCCATTGGTCTATGTGTCTGTTTTTGTCTCAGTATTAGGTTCTTTCTTCTAATCTACTCAAAGTTGAACCAAACATACAAGGCTCTGGGCAGGAGCATTTTTGAGCATAACTTCACCCTAGTAATATCAAATAATTATTCAACATTTTTTTAGAGTTGTAAAAATGTTGGAAGCAGAGGGCCACTGGTGGTAGCTCTGAACATTTTCTCTCTTGTTCCAAGACCTGACCCAATGTACTTTCCACAGTTTGCAGGGGATGGCACCCTGGGTAAGAGCTAAGAGCATAGACTCTAGAATCCAATTGCCTAGTTTTCAATCTTGGCCTCTTTATGTCTTGATTTGTGACTTTGGGCAAGTTACTTAATTTCTGTGTATCACAGTTACCTCATCTATAATAAGAGTATTTAGTTTAACGAATTTGATAATCCATGTAGCAACATTAACATGAGTCCTAGTGCATAGGGATCCTACAAAAAATGTTGTGTATTATTATTAGCCAAACAAAAGTCCTGCCCAGTGGAATCCCCCTTCTTGCAAATTTGTGCCTTGCTTTTCTTTTGGGGAATCATCTCCTGCCTGAGCTTTGTCCATGTGGTTTGGGTGGATGACTCTTCTTCTCCCTTAGCCCCAGTTCCAGAGGTGGCTTTATGGTCTGGATTTAACTGATCAGTCTATTCCATTTCCTCATGGCCACTGGGACTGGATCAGGATGGGCTTGTGATCCAAGGGGACCAATGAAACCCTGTCCAGGGACTTTGGTAGAGTGTTGGGAAGGAAAAGCTGATGTTGGTAGAATGCACAATGTAAGCCTAGAGGTGCTAGGGACCACTGTGAGGTAGGAGATGGAGTGAGAGAGAGGCTGAATCTTGACAAAATCACTGGGTTCTGGCATCTTTGAAGCCAGACTTATCACTGGACTTTTCATACATTGGCACCAATAAATGCCCTTTTGATTAAGCTAGTTTGATTTAATTTCTGACAAATTAGGGTGAGCATACGTCCTCATTTGTTTGGGACAGCCCTGGTTTGTACCTATTGTCTCAGCATAATTATGAATAGTGCTTTATTTCACTCTCAGAAGTGTCCTGATTGAGAGGATAAATTATATGGCCATCTTATTTGAACCCAAAAAGTCCAGATTAATACAGCAACACTGGAGCAAGGCTCTTGTGGAGTCCCATGTCCCAAGACCTTCTCAAATTACACAGCACATACTGTGTTCTCACTAGGGAGAGTTCTGGTGGATACACTCGTCTGTATCCCTAATGAGGGTTTAGGGCCCCTTCTAGATGGCAGCTGCCACAGTGGCCTCCTTATTCCATTTCTGACTTTTAGGCTCTAGCTACTTAATAGTACTTAGGACTCTTATCCTGGTACTGACAAGTTGAACTTTTCCAGTTAAGCAATTAGCCTTCCTAGTCAATCTGTCTCTCTCCTCGTCTCCTCTCCTTCCCCCTTGACTACTCATACATGTGTGTACACACACACACATATGCACATGCAACATTGGATTGGGTAAAGACCACCAGCTCCCTTTTCATATCCCATCACCATGTTTGTTCATTTTCCAGTGGTGCTAAAGGGGACAGGTTTGTGTTGGGAGTTGGATGGGCAGACAAATAAGATCACTGGGATCATTTTAGGCAGTAGAAGACACATGGGTGAAGATCTAACTTACATCTGATGTGATGTTGGACTTCTTTGAATCTCTTGTTTTTCCTTGTTGATGAAGCATCCAAAGAGATATCAGAGGCAGAGCCAAACTTCATCCTTCCTGACTGTATAACCTTTAGACAAGTCACTCATTACCTCTCTGAGCTTCCATTTGCTTCACTATTAAATGGATTTAAGAGTGTCTTCTCTGCCTGTCTCTTAGTGTTGAAACACGATGATGCATTCCATTGTGGTTCATAAGCTGCTTTGTCAATGCAGGGGAACTGAAAACTGTTGTCATGCTATGGCAGTTTTCCTCACATCTCACATGGAGTCTTATTTTTTTAATTTTAATTTTATTTTTTATTTTTTAAAGATTTTATTTATTTGACAGAGAGAGACACAATGAGAAAGGAAATACAAGCAGGGGGAGTGGGAGAGGGATAAGCAGGCTTCCCGTTGAGCAGGGAGCCTGATACGGGGCTCAATCCCAGGACCCCGGGACCATGACCTGAGCCGAAGGCAGACGCTTAATGACTGAGCCACCCAGGTGCCCCTGGGTCTTGTTTTGTTATCACCAGGGTTCAAGAGGTAAGTCAACAAGGCCCTATTCCACTGTGGTGCTTATATATATATTTATATGGGGAGGGAGAGTGGGAGACATTAAGTTATTTATCTGGGCAATATCCATTGTTAATATCTATTGAATATTTACTTTTCTGCCAGGCCTAGGGCTAAGTGCTTTATGTGCATTATATCATTTTAATCCTCACAATGACATGACATAGTCTGTACCATTAGCTTACACATTTTTCAGATGTAGAAATTAAAGCAATAATTGGCAGAATCAGGATTCAAACCTATGTCTGTTTGATCCCAAAGCCTTTGCTTCTTCTTTTTTTTTTTTATTCTTATGTTAATCCCCATACATTACATCATTAGTTCTAGATGAAGTGTTCCATGATTCATTGTTTGTGCATAACACCCAGTGCTCCATGCAGAACGTGCCCTCCTCAATACCCACCACCAGGCCAACCCATCCTCCCACCCCCCTCCCCCCCAGAACCCTCAGTTTGTTTTTCAGAGTCCAT
>NC_138373.1:139351178-139406515 GCF_054177405.1 Leptonychotes weddellii | reverse complement strand
TTTTTTTTCTTAACATATATTGCATTATTTGTTTCAGAGGTACAGATCTTAGATTCAACAGTCCAAAGCCTTTGCTTCTAAAGGTGATGTTATTCTGCTCATTTTGTGCTGTGGGAAGAACACTCAGCCTGAAGTCAGGAGCTCTGGCTTCCATTTCCCTATCTGCCCTTAATAAGCCAGGTGACCTTGGACAAGTCAATCTACCAAATGGGCCTTTATTGCCCTATCTGACAAATGAGGGCTGGATTAGATAACTCCTGAGGTCCCTTGAGGTTCAGTGATTTTATGATTCTAGGTTGGGCTTGGGATCAGGAGTTTAATTTTTCTTTAATGTCAGCAGGTCTAAATCTTTCCTTTGGGGGATGCATTTTATCACAAATATCAGTCACCAAAGCCTCCAGCTGCAAATCAAGAATAAAGGAGAAGGGGTGGTTTGTAGGTGCAATGAAGGAGAAGTTCCTCCTGCCAGATAGTTAGAAAATGGTGAAATTTGCATCGAAAGTATATTATTAGTAGTAGAAAATAATGATTAATGCCATTTCATGTTCCTTTCACAAGTCATGGTAGATAATGAACAATGATAACACTATGCATGATTGCTGATCCTTGTGACATTCAAAACAGATTCAAAATTCCTCTTCCACATACAGGACTCAGTTAGGGTGCTATATTAAATTCAAACTTAGGGATCAGATTTAAAATTCAAATGCATATCCTTTTTGCATATCTATTTTGACACAGCATTACAAATTACTCACTGTAATATGAATTAAAGATGGACTTTTGCACAATGGGGGAAACATTAAAAAATCCTATTTAAATTTGAATCCCCTTTTTCCCTTTTTAGATTCCCCCCATATTTATCCCTCAATATATCTGCTAATTATCAAAAATACTGCAGTTTAAACAGTAATTTGTTCATTCAGATTTTATTATTTTTTGCTGGTAGTGACTGCCAAGAAGAAGCAATGTTGATATCATGAATTACAATGAGCTCATTGTGATGTGCTTAAATGAGAGAATTTTAAAAGTACGTTGTCCTATCTACATTTTAGTATTTACCTAATGTACATAGTGTAGAAAGAACTGATGTCAAAGAAGGACAGAGCGGCAAATGTGCTTTTAAGTATGTTATAATAGGGCCAGTGAAATGTGCAAAATGACAAATTAAATTTAATGTTCAGGTGCATTGCCAATTTGTTTGGGGGGTAAAAAGCAGCACCCTTTGCTAACCCGATAAGAACTAATCAGATTTTAATTACTCAATGTGCAACCTGGACTGTTTAGCACATTTATGCCGAGTAATCACTGGGGCATCTCAAGCCAAATGGCTGAAAATTTCCATCTTTTAAATTATGGGTATGGTTCTCTGTTAATCATTTTTGGACCTTCTAATTTTCTTTCTTTCTTTTTTTTTTTTTTTTGCAACTTCATTTCTTCTGTGACACTAATAATTTCCTTTGGGTTTTTCTATTTTAATGGAGGTGAACAATTTGCTACTTTATATAAATGAAAGTGATGCCCATCTCAGTGCTCAGGCCCTAATGTTGTTTTTCCAGTTTTGTAGAAATATCCTCCCTGCTTTCATCTACCAGGGAAACTCCTGGAGGTTCGGGGCACAGTTTGTCACTACAGAGACAGAGCCTGGCATTTTGGCCTCATTAACATTGTGCTATAACAAAGCGAGTGAACCTCAAACCTAATTTAGCAAAACAACCAACCCCATAAAAAAGGGCAGGACAATGGGCGCCTGGGTGGCTCAGTCGGTTAAGCGACTGCCTTTGGCTCAGGTCATGATCCCGGGGTCCTGGGATCGAGTCCCGCATCGGGCTCCCTGCTCTGCGGGGAGCCTGCTTCTCCCTCTCCCATTCCCCCAGCTTGTGTTCCCTCTCTCGCTGTGTCTCTCTCTGTCAAATAAATAAATAAAATCTTTTAAAAAAAAAAAAAGGGCAGGACAAGAAAATCAGAGGTGCTTTCAATAAACTGTTATTATGGAACTTAAAAATCTTTCTTAAAATTGCCAGAAGCTTCCCAGCTTTGTGCTGGTACTTAGGAATTTCTACTAACAAATGCTAGCAAAGTTACCACATCAGGCTCAGTAGATACAATGAAATCCAGAATTGCATTCATTTTTGGGCTTCTTCAATTCCTGGAGGTCCTTGTTTAGTCTTCAATAAAATCAACCCTGGACTAATCAATGAGAAATTGCAGAGAATATGAATCCTGCAAAATCAATAATTTGTATAATAATTACACAAGTATATTAGAGAAGCATGGTAGTGCATAGCCAAGCAAATCCCAGGGAACATGCTCTTGAAATCTTTAAAACTCAGCCAGATATGATGAACTTTTGAATACCTTGCTCTGGTGTAGGATGATCCTGGAGTTTAGTAGAAAGACTATTATAAGGTTTTCCTCAATTTATGCAAGTTAATAAAACGAACCCACATCACTTCTGTTGTTAGTGAGTAGAAAAGTTTAAGTGAACTTTAAAAGAGAAGAGACCGAATGGTTGCAGATGCAGGTTCCTGTCCTCTATCTGAAATACCACATCTACTGTCTTCCCTGACACTTTTCCCGTCGGGAATTCCCGTAACTGCTCACAGCTGCCTTGTCATGATCTGCCCCAAGTCTCCTCCTTCTTTACCAGCCCAGGTCACTAATCTCATTGTTTTCCTCATCTCAAAGCTGTGGTGTCATGAAGAGAGACCAGAATCAGAACCAGCAGAGTTAGGACCATGCCGAAAGCCCTATCAATCTCTCTCAGCCTCAGTTCCCTCATTCCTAAAACGGAGGTTACGAGATTGCTGAGGTATAAGGTGAAATGTTGGTAAAAGCACTTTCTAAACTGTTTGCCTCCGTAGTCTCTGGATGATTTCCTGACCTGGAGTAAGTTTATCTCTAAGTAGAGGAGTCACAGAGGAGGCCTGTGATGGTTAATTTTATGTGTCAACTTAACTGGGTTAAAGGATGCCCATGTAGCTGGTAAAATATAATTTCTGGGCCAAGAGCCTACAATGAATCCTCACCTTACTTGTGAGCCTCACTTTATCTGTGTGACTTCCTCTTTCCATTCCCTAGCCCTACCGATTTCAGTCACTTTAGCCACCTGGAACTCTATCCTTGCTTCCTCGGCTCAGGGAGCTTGCCAGTCTCCACTGGGCCTCACTTTGTGTGTTTCCCTCCTCTCAAGGAAAATACCCCTGTGCTGGGGTATTTTTATATACTTTGTCTAGGTACAGAATTGTCTTTAGCAGGAAGCGAATCTGGTACTAGTTATTCTGTAATAACTGCAAGCAAAAGTATTTATCTAGATTATTTTGCTCTAAATTGTACATGAATTATTTATTCCTGGCAGTTTTAATACATTGAGACTTTGTCTAATATCACTGTTAGAACCTACCCAACCAAGAAGTGAATTTGATTTGAAAAATAAATGCTCAAAACAATGCAAGATGCTGATTTCAAATTGTTAAGTTTCAACTAGCGAAGAGAAGACAACCCTTATCTAAGAACAAAGAGAAGACAACCAGACAGCATTTCTACTCAACAGGATTCTCAGGCATTATTATGAAATTAACCAACACCTCTAAGGTTTTAATTTAAAACAAATTAAAATGTCTAAATTTAATAGGGGCGCCTGAGTGGCTCAGTCATTAAGCGTCTGCCTTTGGCTTAGGTCATGATCCCAGGGTCCTGGAATCGAGCCCCGCATTGGGCTTCCTGCTCAGCAGGAAGCCTGCTTCTCCCTCTCCACTCCCCCTGCTTGTGTTCCCTCTCTTGCTGTGTATCTCTCTGTCAAATAAATAAATAAAATCTTTAAAAAAAAACTATAAAATGTCTAAATTTAAGCTATGACTTCACACATGTAACAACATCTTTGTGACTCCATGTAATATAAACCATTATTTTGAAAGTAAACATTGAATAAAAGCACCTTCTCTCTTATCTATCTATTATCTATCTATCTATCTATCATCTATCATCTACCTATCTGTCATCACCTACCTCTCATCTATCATCTATCTTTTATCTATCATCTATCTATCTATCTATCTATCTATCTATCTATCTATATCATCACCTACCTCTTACTCCTTGTCTCTTTCTGTAACATTTAGTAAGCAGTTACTGTATGTTAAGTACATTAGTACCACATCATATTTAATCTTCACAAAAAAAACCTTTGACGTTAAGTAAACTTCCTAAGATTATTAGTAATCTTGGGTAAGTCAAGAGTCAAATCTAGAGAGTTGATACTGTTGTTATAAGTGCTCCAAGTAAGAGGGAGGAGGTGGATGCTTTTAGAGAAAGATAGTGAATTCTGAAAGAAAGTTTACAGTCTGTACAATAGATTTTTGATGTTCATTCTACCCTTGTGACAAGTTGTGTTTTGTGGATCCACTAGTAAGGGTACCCCAGATAGGATCCACTAAATTTATTCTCACATTGTACAAAAATGACCTAAAATATAGATGAGGAAGGAAATTTGCCACATCACAGTTTATTGTTTGCTCGAGGTTATAATATTCCCCCTCCAAATATGTCTGGCCTCCCAGGAGAATCTTTCATGACGTATTATGTTCTAAGAACATGCTAGCTCAAATACAAACATCTGGTCTGAAAATCATGGCTCATTTTTTTTATTATGTTATGTTAATCACCATACATTACATCATTAGTTTTTGATGCAATGTTCCATGATTCATTGTTTGCGTATAACACCCAGTGCTCCATGCAGAATGTGCCCTCTTTCATGGCTCATTTCTTATTTCTCTTCTCTTTGTGTGCTTCTTCATCTTGCCTAGTCCCACAGTTGTGTCTTGGTTTAACCTTATAATCTACAACATCACCTATATCCATACAGAACTAACAACACAACATGCATGTACTAAAAAAACTTTATGCAACAATTTATTTTTTCCCATTAAATGCATCAGTAATGGTTGGACCATTATTTAGGAAGTTTTGTGCCAGTATTTTTCTGGAAAAAAAAAAAAGGATCAATTTATGGTTACTAGTGTATACCACAGCAAAAAATTTACCACTGTCTATGTCATCTGGCTTAATGGTACTCAAGACTATTGAGTTCATTTTTGAGAAGACTCCCGTATTTTCAGCTTGTGTTTTTCCTTTGTGTTTTCAGATTGTTCACTTCCTTTGGTATTTCTAGAACTCAGCTGCAGGAAGACAATGATGTTTGAATGTTTGAGGATGCCAGTAAAGCAAGCTGAGGAAGTAACAAAGAAGAAAACAAGAGTAACAAATAAGAATAATGTAAGTATAGAAGTTATTCTCGTTGCTCTTACATCCACAAAGGAGAATTCCTGGAACAATTTGCTGGTTAATTTAGTAAATAATGGGCAGTTTATAAAAATATAAACTGTAAACTGTATGATACATCTTTTCCCTTAAATTAATTAATGCAACTCTCTTTGTGCAGAAGGAAGTTGGGCATTGCGATCATGTCAGCTGTAAACTTGTTGGTTTACTAGGTTTGTCTTGATTGGTTCTCTGGAACTCCATTAACCTGCTTTCCATCTAGAGTCAAAGACATGATCTGCTGTTGAACTCAGAATTTTGCCATTAGAGACTGTAAGAAGCAGAGGATGGGTTTTGCTTTTCCAATTGAACCTCTTATAGGGCTGAGACCAGGTCTTATATTGCTTTTCTTATTTCCCCACTGTTCTTGGAACTGGGCTTTGTACCCAATTAGTATTTAATAAATACCTGTCCATTGACAGACTTTCAGACTTGGAAATGTAGACTATCAGGAGATCAACAAGGGATCATGCACAAGAGAGAAACAGCTCAGAAATGAGAATTTCACTTTGTTTTATTTTTTAGTAAGTTTTTTGTTTCAGATGAAACTATTTTAACTTCAATCTCATTTAATATGTAATTTTAATACATTTATAAGTATGATGAAAGTATGACTTCAAATAGCAAATTCTGTTAGTCATTTCCCTTTAGATAATGTTTTATTTGTCCTTGGCCTGGGGAAGTATCTAAATGCATTTAGATGCTAGCCAAATTCATTTTATCTTGGTAGGTAAGATGCTTATTAGATATGTATCCTTATAAATATAATAGATATCTCTTCTAGTGAGAAGACTTTTTTCTCTGTTAAAAACTAAACTCTGCAAAGAAGTCTGTACATTTTCAATAGGATTTGAATGTTCATCTGTATATGTATTCTTAATATTCTTTTGGGGACCTCAATGTAGTTGGGCAAGGGGAATTTTTTTCTTCTTTCAAGGTACATTGAATTACAGAAAAAAAATCACTTGAGGGTAACATCATTAAAAGCCAACATAGTATTGTACTCATTAATTCCACAAAGATTAAAAGGCATAAAATTTACATTATCAGTTGATACAGAGAAGTTCGGGGAGGAAGGAATGAAAGCTTTGGGTCCCTCTCAGTGTTTTTCGCAAATGTCTAACCACAAAGCTTCAATAGCAAGGTCACGTGATTGATGGTAGATCCCAGGATCTGCTATCCCAACTTGAATTTTGCACTGTAGACTCAATTATAAAAATAATATTTATCTATCACCAGTTAAGTAACAATTTTAGCCCCCAAGTTTTCAACTACAATTGATGTTGTGGGATAACAAACCATATGTACACTATGAATTTGGGTATTTTCTGACATCATTTCTTATACCCTTGTAGAATAATAATACTCTAGTTTGAAAAACATGGTACTGTAACACCTTATATAAATATTATTACAATGCACTTTAATTATTTTTGCACATTGTCTCCTCCATTACATTCTGAGTTCCTTGGGATCAGGGACTGGATCTCATTTTTCTCTGTATTATCAGAGGTTAGTTTAGTGTGTTGCAAACAATAGCATATGGTATTTGTTTGCAAAATGGAATTAAATTAAGGCATACTTTACACTTGGGCTGTGAAAAGTTCATTTAGACCAAGAGCATCTTTGAGGAAAATGACTCTGGTAATAATTGTCAACAGTTCGTTTTATTTAGTTTATAAGATGTGTTGTG
Organism: Leptonychotes weddellii; assembly: GCF_054177405.1. Taxonomy (NCBI): domain Eukaryota; kingdom Metazoa; phylum Chordata; class Mammalia; order Carnivora; family Phocidae; genus Leptonychotes; species Leptonychotes weddellii. The sequence continues at coordinate 139,399,500 of NC_138373.1, read as the reverse complement.
GTTTAAATGAAAGTAAGGTTGGAGCAGTTTCTCGGAGAAAATCAACTTGGCTGAACGTGCATTCTTGGAGCAGTCTCCAAGGTACAGTCTGAAACCACCCAGAGGTCTGTGGGGGTCATGACATGATTAAAGGAGGTCTGTCTTCTCATCAGTTTTTTTTGAAAATGATACACAAATCTCTAGACTTTATTAAAAAAATGTCACAAGCTATATTAATCTGCTAGGGCTACCATAACAAAATACCAGAGACTTAAACAACAGATATGTATTTCTTACAGTCTGGAGGCTGGAAGTCCAAGATCAAGGTGTCGGCAGGTTTGGTTTTTCTGAAGGCCCCTCTCCTTGGCATGAAGATGGCTGTCTTCTCTCTGTGTCTGCACGTGGCCTTTCCTCATGTGTGTGCGCATTCCTGGTGCCTCTTCCTTTCTTGCCCTATTGAATTCCAGCACTGCCCTTCCTACTTCATTTAACCTTAATTCCCTCTCTAAAGACCCTATCTTGAAATACAGGCACATAGGGGACGAGGACTTTCACATAGGACACGAGGACTTTCACATAGGACCTTTGAGGGGATACAGTTCAGTCCACAACAAAGGGTTAGTAAGAGTTACTTACAAACAAGCTATGAATCCACTTGTTCAAGGTGATCATGTTACTTGACGTTTTGGCAGAGTTGGGTTTGCATTCTACCTCTGAAGCCTGGTAGCCACATATATTCATGTACCTGTGGCATCTGTGTTTTTTGCCAGCATAGCCTCAATTCCCCTTCTCCTTGGTGGCATTGTCCGTCATAGCGCCAGCCCTTCACTGGCCAAGGGGTAAGCATGTGACTTGAACAAAGCTGGTTAGACATCTTCCTGAAATTTCACTAGTTAGTGTAGCGGGCCAAAAGCAAGTGGCTGCACTTGCTTTTGCACTCACTAAACACACCGTCCATTCTTTCCTGCTGCCTGTCACTGATGTTGCCTGGTTCCTGTTCTTTCCAAACACATTGGTTTCTCTGTCATTTCCCTCTCAATGAATTCCCTCTCTTCTTCTCTCTGGATAATTTTTGTTGAAGTTACCCAGTATTTGTTTCTGTTGCTTTAAATAATGATAACAACTCGACTAGTTACATGCTGTTTACCATTGTCATAAAACTCGAGTCTTACATATTTACATGTGGGTAGAATTTCTGAACTTGTAGACCAACTGCTTTGTTATCAGTGCCTCCCTAGTGTGGTCTGGGATGAGTCACGGCATCCGGTGGCTGCTGTTACATAAATACATAATTAGATTTTTAAAAAAGGTTTTACTTCGCCTGGTCACTTTGGAAAATCCCTGTGTTATTATCATGTTAAATGTCATTTGGTTCTGCTCTAATTCTTCATTCTCATTGTTCTTTTGAGGAGATGCTAAGGATAAGAAGGTCATGGGGTGTTTCCTCTGTGAAAGTAGAACCTGGATCAAAAATTCAGAGTACTGTTGTGTCAGAGGGATGGTCCACTATGTTCCTGTTCTTTGGACGTTGATCTGGAATATATTTAAGCAGCAAAGGACTGCACCATTTTTGTATACAAATATTGACAAAGCAAGGAAAACAGAAAAACCAAGTGATAGGTATAAAAACCAATCTCTGCTTAATGAGTAACCAATCCTTTTGGGGGCAATAAATAGTCAAGGGAGTAAGATGTCTTTTTTTTTTTTTGACTTAGAAAAAAAGGCACAGAGCATCAAAGCCCCCAAGGATGATTTGCTTCTGTAGCTGTGGAGATGATCACTGTCTTAGCTAGTCAGGGCCAAGCACCATGTGAAGAGGGAGCAGATTCTTTGTGCCGTTCTGGAAAGCAAAGGACGGCCATAGGCATCTGTAATGGCGGGAAATGCCAGCATGGTCAGAGCTTCAAAGAGAATTGGAAACCATCAGTACTTAGGACAAACAAAAATAGAGAAATAGAGTAGGTTTTGGTGCTAGAAGCATGTAAGCTCTAAACTGTACTTTATTATAGTTAAAAAATTTCCCTTCCAACTTTAAAGTATAGAGTGATTCTATACTTGAATGACTGTCAAATTCTTGATTGTGAGAAAGCAGACCATAGATCTAGGGCTACTGTAGTGGGTCATATTGCCACCTGTGGCCTGTAAACCACTTACAGACTCTGAGGGCTTAGAAAAGGTAGGTGGAGACAGTACAGCCCCCAAGTACCTAGACCTACACTATACTGTAACAAAAGACAAAGGCTGGGATTAATTATTATATTATCTTTGATCTTTGGAAAGCTTCTTCTACTTCAAAAAGTCCTCTCAATGCTGGATATTAACTTTATGTCTTTTATTTTCAAATTCCAAATAAAGTTTTTAGAGTAAATAATATTTAGTCCCATGGAACAGACTTTGCTCAATTTTAGGAATTTGCTTTTGAGGTCACAATTCCTTAAAAGGGTTAAGAGCTTTAGAATAGACTTTTTGATAGGCAATTTTTGTTCTTGGAGAAAATAAAGTCTGCTTTATTCAGGCTGTATTGAAAATTAAATTTCTAAACCCAAACCTCCCTGTTATCCCCCAAATCATTTTTTTGGGTGTTCTAGTTGATCTCATTGCTTACCATTCTTTAAGCCCTTCCAACGATTTAAAAAACACCTAGCTCTCTGAATTTAAATGCAATCTACTTGAAATACTTAGAGTGGTTTCCATTTTCCTGCACAAACCCTTTCTGATACACTGAGTATGTGAGCATAATAGAGCAGGGTACAGAAAGAGGAGGCTAGGCATCTCAGACTTGTCTTGATTTTCAGTGTTGCCCAGGGCTACTGTTTACCTTCAATCAGATAGGGACAAGTTAAAACTATGTGTGCAAGACATTTGAGATGGGCATGCATACAGCTGACCCGGAACAGCATTCTTAAGTGAACCATTACAATTTTGCAACTATAGACCTAGATAACATTAGTCTTTAGTTTTTATGCTGCAGAATACTTGAAATTAAGCTTTGTCCTGGTAGAGTCTTCAGCCTGTTGTGAAAGACAAGCAACACCCTGTCCCCAGGCTATTTATTTTAGTAGCTGTTTTGCTGGAGCTGAGTGGTTTGGATCATCTGTTTCTTTTTTTTTTTTTAAAGATTTTATTTATTTATTTGACAGGGAGAGACACAGCGAGAGAGGAAACACAAGCAGGGGGAACGGGAGAGAGAGAAGCAGGCTTCCCTTGGAGCAGGGAGCCTGATGTGGGACTCAATCCCAGGACCCTGGGATCATGACCTGAGCCAAAGGCAGACGCTTAACGACTGAGCCACCCAGGTGCCCCTTGGATCATCTGTTTCTTAAAGGGACAGAATGCAAGCCTGGTCAAGTTGGTTCGCCAGGCTTGAGCAGACAGAATTGGCTGGTGGGATGCCCACTTCTATCATACCATGCTTATTCTTCTAAAAGTTGTTCATTTGGTTAAAGAGAATGACCTTCAGTGGTATAAATATGGACTTTTTTTTTTTTTTAATCAAAGGTATACTAGTAGCTATGCCAGAATAAATTATTTTATTTATTTGTTTACATTTCCCAACCCTCACCACATAAACATAAGCTTCTTGATGGCAAGGTCCTTATATGTCTTAGTCTATCCTTAGTAAATAATACGCTTTTATCTATTCAAATCATTCAGTAACTAAATATTGAATAGGTACTATATCCCCGACACTAGATTAGGCCTTGGGGGTGTAACAGTGGAAAGACTTGGCTTCAGAGGTTCATTAGTATTAATAGGGAAAAAAATATCATTAGCAAGACATCTTTTCTATAGTTGGGCTTTGACAATTAAAAAAAAAAAAAGTCATGGGCACCTGGGTGGCTCAGTTGGTTAAGCGACTGCCTTCGGCTCAGGTCATGATCCTGGAGTCCCGGGATCGAGTCCCACATCAGGCTCCCTGCTCAGCAGGGAGTCTGCTTCTCCCTCTGACCCTCCTCCCTCTCATGCTCTTGTCTCTCATTCTCTCTCTCGCAAATAAATAAAATCTTAAAAAAAATAAAAATAAAAAAAAAAGTCACCATCTTTTTATTGTGTACAATGTGTAATAACACTGTTGGAGACTGATAGGGTGCCAGATATGGCTGTTATTTTACCTGTTAGAGGAGATTTATAGAGAGCTCAGAGAGGCTCAACAGCTAAACATTTTGATTTTAGTCTAATTGGAAAGGAGAATTTAATTTTACTGACAATTATAGGTGAATAAAGAGTGCACTTAAGTTGAAATTAAAAAGTAAAATAGTAAACCAGTTAAGTTCATTGTAATATTGTAGTTTTCCCCTGATAATTTGCATTACATGATCATGCTCATGATCTCATAGAATACATTAAATTCTATGGTTTATTATAATAAGAATATTATACCATGTAAGTTGATAAATAGATAAATGTAAAAGAATAATACTTCTTTTGTGTGTGTGAAAAGATGGAGCTCTTTACCTTGGAAGGGATTTGAAAATTGGGTCACCTTATCCATTTTGTTCATATTGATGGAATACAGGTCACTGACGTCTGGCTTTGTTTAGCTCTTCTTGCTCCATTTTGACAAATGATAAAGAACCTAATTACTAAACTACTCAGCTAACAAAGATGGGGGAAACACCTTCTCAAAAATGGAAAAGCACCTTTTCAAGTATATTGAAGGCCCATCAAATTCAGATTTGAAACTTTTCCCACTTTAGAGCCTGGCCGAGGAGGTATGTGTTGAGGGGAGCATAGCTCCTAATTAGCTCCCCCAGCCTGGTGTTGGAGGGTGAAGACCTCTGTGCTTGGCTTCCCATTTCTTGGAAAAATGCTCCTTGGGAGCAGGGACAATGTTTCTGAAGCACTCATTATATATTTACTGAATAAATGAAGGAAGCTTGGCAGCATCATCTGGAATAGGGATCCTGATCTTTCTGAACCTTTGTTTCTATCTGTCTATACCTGAATTTCATGTGTGATCTAGATGTATAGCAGGGGCAACTTACTTCTCTCAGCTTCAGTTTCCCCATTTGTAAATTGGAGATTCTAGCCACTCCTCTATTACAAAGAAGGAATAAAAATTCTCAATGAGAATGAGCTAATGTTTTTGGCTCCGTAAATATGGTCATTTCGCTATTACCCAGCTTCCCTTCAACGAAGGCTGAATACATCTCTTAATTACTAGAAGAAAATTATTTACTCTAGTTTCTGTGTTCCTCACCTTGTCCCTGGTGACTTTCCATATTGGCCATCTTTCTCTGTGCCTCTTCCTTCTCTGGCTCCTTAAAAGCTGGTGTTCTTCAGATTTTCTTTCTTATGATATATACTCTCATTGGCTGATCTCATAGATTTTTGTAGGTTTAAGTACTTGACCATGTCCAAATCTCCATTTCCAGCTCAGTCTCATGCCTCTTACCCTGAACCCTAGACTGGTGTATTCAGCTACCAACTCTACTGTCACTGGGATGTCCGTGGCAGAGACAGGCTAGTTGCTTATCTGTGGAAGTATTCCTCTTCCTGGGCACACAGTTAGACTATAGTTGCTAGCTTCCTCTGCATTTAGTTTGAGATCAAATGAATGAGCACTAGCCCATGGTCTGATGTGAGTGAAAATGATATGCACCGATTCCATACATCTTTCTCTCCTGTCTTCATGGCTGGAAGCAAAGTTCTCCAAGATGGCAGTGTCATAATATAGGAGGAGTCTGGATTCCTGAGTCACTCCTTGAAGAAGAGCTTCCGGGGAGAGCCGCCCAAACTGCACTGGGCTGTAATACGAGCCAGAATTAAAAGTCTGTTAAGCCACTGAAATTTGGGGGTTATTTGTTGCCATAGCAGAGCTTGACCTTTCTTTATTAAGATGGTGTCCCCTAGGCACCGTAGCTCTGCAGGCAGTCTACTTTCCACCTCGGTTGGTGGCACCATCCTCTCTTTAGTCACCCAATTCACAGTCCCCTAGTCCTCAGCCAAATCCAATTAATAACTAACTCCTGTGGATTTTAACTCCCTTATTTTTTCTTGGAAATATCTTTTTTTTTTTGAACCATTGAGGCTCTTGCAATTTCTTACCTGCTTGTTGATTTGAATGAACTTAAAACAAACCAGGAAGCATCCTATTAGAATAGTGGGTCATTATTAAAAGACATTCCCAGCAGGGAACATAAGAGAATGTGGTGACCATGTAACAATACAGTTGATGTCTGGAAATAAGTAAGTCTCCAGATCACTGATGAAGGAAGTGTAGACCTCCCCAGCCTTTGCTCTGTGCTGATGATGCCTGTATACAAAATAAAAAAGGACCCCCTGCAATGCACAGATGGACAAGTGAGGCTTAATGCAATTAACTGTGGACACCTGGATACTTCCTACCTACCGTCTTCCACTTTATCTTTTCATCCACTCACGCATGCTTTTGATAAAGGGTCACAATGCCAGCTGCTTACTGAGCACAGATCAAAGCTGGAGTGATAGTCTGGCAGGGGTCTTCTTGCTAAGCTTGACCTTACCTGGGAGAGTCAGTTAGCTCAAAACACTTCTAATCACCTGTGATCCCTCCTTACATCTCCTGCAGAGTGTGGCACTGTAGTTGACAGCTCCCAAGCTCCCCTGTCCGTTTAGTGATGCTCCCTTTGTAAAAGCAGCTCTTGGTTTTCTCAACCTATATTCCCTCTCCCACGAAAAGGAAGCCCCACTTTGATCGCACGACTCTTGCTTCGAAGCCCCTCCTGTGCAGCGACCCTTCATTGTCTTCATTTCTACGGCAGCTCTCTCTCCTCCAAACCTCAGCACACATTCCCATTGACTATTAAAAAAAGACAATTAAAATAAGCCCATGTTTAAAAAATAAGGTCCTCCTTTAAATAATTCTTCAGCAGTCCACAGCATTGGCCTTCCCTGTAGAATAAAAAGATCCCATTGAAACCAGAGAACATAGAAGTGATTTTGAGGTGCATGGATGGACACCTTTGTGCTGGGTTTTATAGGACAGCTTGTGATTATTAGAGGCTTACGCCAAAATGCAATGACTAAAATTTCCCTGCCCTCCTCAGTCAGGTATCTGGGGGACATCTCTGCACCTAGAACTGTTTCCCATATAAGCACAGAGTTGGCTACACTTACCATTTTTACTACTGATCGTCTTCTGGACCCTTGCTTGTGTCCTACCTTGAACCTGGACCTTTCAAGCCTGAAGTTGCATTATGTTGTCTCCTTCTTCTCTCTCTAGCTAATGTGGCCACATGCAATAGACAGACAATGACAGTCATCTACACTTCCATGGGAGTGATGGCTATTCTGTAGCCTCTTCTAAGAGTATTTGCTTTTAAAGCACTATTACCCATTGCAAAATGAGAGATTGTGCTCCCATTAGAGAAATTTAAGGTGAAATGAGTAGAGAGGGGGTTGAGGATGTTTTTAAGAAGAATGTTTTCCCTGAAATCCTTTCATAACCTATAACTCTATGCAGGGGGACCTTCTCCATCTAGTGTGAGGCTGGCTCCGTTAGCATCTCATTATCTGTCAGCACATTATCATAGCACATAACTGTGCTATCCTTCATCTCTGGAGATTCCCTACATGTAAAAAGAACAAAGACTTAAAAAAAAAAAAGGGAGGACATAAATGATGAAGCATTTCTCTGTTTTCTTCTTTTCTAGAAACTGTGCATACAGCCAGGTAACTTCTTACTTCCATCCTTTGAACATGCCATTCCTCATGTCAGGAAGTCCTCTCTTCTTCCTTTCCTGCCCATCTTTCAAGTGGTCTCCCCCAGTGAGGCTCTCCCTGATTCCTCCAATTGGAATTGCTTCTTTGCTTTGTGTTTATCTTAGGCACAACATTTAGCAACATTTGGCATTTTTGTCATCTATAGTACGCTGAGGCACAACAAAGTCTTGATACTTCGTAAAATTCAGGGCAGTGGGCTACTTGTTCCGTTTTTTAAGCTCTGAGCTTTAAAGTCTTGATCACTGCAGTTGGGTGGGGTCTGCCCAGTTTAAATTTCTGTGTATATGATAATATCTAAAAGGGGATCTTCATCTTAGGACTTTATGAAGGTAATAAAAATGTGTATAAAGTTATTTTTGAAACAATATGGGGGGTATAAATAAGTAGATAATAACTGAACCCATGCTAAGCAATGAGAGCTATGTGGAGTTAGGAGACAAAATTATTTATAAATAAGGAATTATACATTATATATAGGGGGATTCTCATGTTGGTCAATTTTCTCCTCACTAAGGGATTGATAAACTGCTCAGTAGTGTAGCCAACAGAAAGGTTTCTGGGGCGCCTGGGTGGCTCAGTTGGTTAAGCGACTGCCTTCGGCTCAGGTCATGGTCCCGGAGTCCTGGGATCGAGTCCCACATCGGGCTCCCGGCTCGGCGGGGAGCCTGCTTCTCCCTCTGACCCTCTCCCCTCTCATGCTGTTTCTCTCTCTCTCTCTCAAATAAATAAATAAATAAAATCTTAAAAAAGAAAAAAAAAAGAGAAAGGTTTCTGTTCCGTGCTGGATATTTTTTTTTTCCTTTGTGTATCATCCAAGTTCTACTGGCTCTTGGATTCTTTCTGTGTGTCCCTTGTTGTTTTGGTCCCTCATTTGCACTAAAATGTTTCTTTCTTCTATCAGAGCCCTTAATGATATCTGCAGAAAACCTGTAGTCCTTGATTTTTCATTTGCTCTCATGTTCTGCAAAATTACCCTCCTTTCCCCTTTCTGTACTTTGCTTTTCTGCAGAGGTGGGAAGTCCCCTGCCGTACCCTTGTATCATAAGAGTAGCTTCTTGATTGGGACCTGAGCTGAAACTAGGTTCTCTCTTGGGGCACAGACATGGTATCTGAGACACCCTCACTTTTGCCTCATCGCTCCTCAAGCTCTGAGGTGCACCTGCCGGGGGCATTACTGCTTCAGTACACCATACCCAACCTCCCATGGAGCCCATCTCATGGTGGTATTTGTGTCTGTGCCTTATCACCTCTACTAGATGGGAACTTCTTGAAGATGTCAACAGTATCTCTTTCAATTTGTACCCTCCAGGGTCCTAACAGTCTTGCACACGGTAGATGCTCCTGGAATGTTTAATGGATTGAACTGCATGAGCTCTTACTCCAAGTGCACAAAAAGGGGTGCTAGAGTTCTGAAGAGCCTTAAATCACCTCATGGGGTTACATGAAGATCTGTCAGACTTAGTTTATACACCCCAGCTCTCCATGGTAAAGTCAATGCCAATTAACGACGAGCTTCTGCATTGGAGAGAAAACACATTTTCACCTACAGGCTGATCAGTTTCTTTTCTGCTGTATATCTCAGTGATCATAAAGCAAGAAGACCCCTGGGACTCTATTCTATTTAGGCAAAGGCAGGTGTGCTGGGAAGCTTTATATTTACACACAAACACAGAAAGCAGGGTTTATTTTTGCAATTACTTGCAAAGCTTGCCCATATTTTCCAGCATGTAAATTAGGACTTGAAGGAAAACATCTAATTGCATTTCGCTCCAACTAATTGCCAACTCAAAATTTTAGATTAGTGTGCACACCATACTTAATTTTTTTGTTGTTGCTATTAATAACACCTTGAGCTTGGTAGGATGAAAAATAATGAGACGGAACTGAAAAGATTCAAGGGCCGGCCCATGAAGGAAATGTCTGGGGTAGGGTGGTTGGGAAATTTTGAGGCATGTGGACAAAGCCATAGCTAAAATGCCAGACAAAGATTGCCTGGGTCTCATGCTCCTCTATGGGCTTGCTGGTAAAGGTTAGACGGAGAGGAAAAAAATAGAGATGGCGTTTGGAGTCATTGCATGTGTTTTGCCACAAGGAGGGGCCATGGTTACAACCATGGATGTGTCCTTGACTCGTATTCTACCAGTAGCCTTTCCTGCATGAAAAACAAAACCTACTTAAAAGAGCTTTTTTAAAAAATATGCTACACATCCAGAAAGAATGGCACGGTCTTTTGTGAGTAATATAAGCATACTGTGATATCCTTATGTTATTAAATGAGCATTACAAAGCATGACAGAATCACAGCCACACCAAAAAATAAGGACAAGCTAGTGTTGACTGGAAATAAAAAGGGAGAAGCTTTTTCACATGTTGTCATGAAAAGGTAACTGGAGGCCTCAGAATTCTCCTGTTTTCTCAGCAAGAGTTATTCTCCAAAGGACACAATGAACTTTTTGTCCTTCTAAACACGGAAGTCAAAAAACTGTATCCTTGAAGCTCAGCGTAGCAACAGTGGGTTTGTGAATCTATTTACCATTGGGGAGAATTTATTTGGAGGTGGTTAGTTCCTGGGTTTCTAAATGAAGGGTCGGAAGGGAGATTGGATGGATCTTGGAAAAACGTCTGAATTAAATAACGTGTCCCCATCATAGCATCCCTCTGCATTCAGCCTCTGCCATTCTTTAGCGGGCACCTGTCCGTGCCAGGCACGGTGCTAGATGCAGCAGCTGTCCCGGGGACAGTGCTCAGGAAGATACCTCCTGTTGTTGCGTTTCTAGACAGGTGGAGAGCAGATATTAAAAAACCAGAGATATAAGTAAATATATACTTATAAATTATGTGAAGTGCCATGAAGGAAAAGCGTGGGGATTGATTAAGACCGAAAATGTTGCATCTCATTGAAATGGGGAAAGCCTGGCGAAACCTCTCTGAAGAAATGACATTTAAGCTGAGACCTGTAGGATGAGGAGGATTTAGCTGAAGCAGGGGGAATAGATATTTCCAGGCAGATGGAAGGACAGGTGTGGAGGCCCTGCAGGGACTAAGAGACAGCACTTGGGGTTGGAGCTTGGTGATTGAGGGGGAAAGTGGCTTGAAATGAGGCTGGGCAGATTGGCAGAGGCAGCCCCACACAGGGCCCTGTAGACCATGGTGGGGGTTTCTGCAAGCCATAGAAAGCTGCTGAAGGGTAAAAGTGATGAAAATCAATTTATAGAGATCTCAGTGTAGAGAAAGGATGGGAGAAAGGCAAGGATAAGTGCCAGGAGACCAGTTGGGAGGGAATTTCCATGGGGATGGTGAATGTGTTGCTCATTTGCCTATTTGTTCTGAAATCTGTTCTTCATCCTTCCCGTGCAAAACAAAGTATATTTCCCAAACTCTCTGGCAAACTTGCTTTTGGGTGGGGTGAACCAACACAGGGCGGTGGAGGAGATTGCAGAGCTGCAGGAAGGGAGAAGCCAGGACAGTTCCTCTTGTCTCTCCCTGCTTTGTGGGGGCATCCCCAGCAATGTTGGTCCTTTTTGGTGTCAGCTCCTCTAGGACAGCCCCCCTGCACAGACCCACTGGATAGTCCCATTGTTTCTGGGCCTGGATCCTTCAGGGCATTCTTCCCCATGGTCCATCTTTCTCCCTGGCTTCCCAAGTTCTCACATGGTAGCAGTGCCCTCTCTTGCTGGGTTCCTTCAGTCTTGGAGGTAACCGTGCCTCCCTGCTCTTGCTAATCTCTGGGTTGCACCATCCTTCTCTCTTTGGCTCTTCAGCTCTTCCAGCCCCTTTATAACTAGCCCTCTAGATTTAAATTCCCTTGAATCAGAGCTTGGACTTTGTTTTCCTGACTGGTCCTGACTGATGCAGTGAGCAACAGTGGTAGCTTGGATCCCGGGTGGCAGCAGTGGACGAGGGGCACCTGTATGGATTGGAGATAGCTTTTGGAATCCTGTGTGACCTGAGTGAAGATGGAGGAATGAGTTAGATTTGCAAACTCTGGGTAGAGTTTCCCAGCACCCTGAGCAGGATTAATTAATCTCCAGCTAAATTAAGTTGGCATAGACTTGACTGAGGAAAACAAATAACCATTGGCTCACCTCCTACACACTATGGATATGCCCTGAAGCCCTCATTAGTGGTCATGAAGTGGTCAACAATTGGATCCAAGCTAATACCACTCCACCCACAGACTCCGACCTTCACAATCTAATTTCTAGAGCTGAGGTCTGGATAACTTTCCTGGGACCACAGAACAATGTCTGACTACAGCCTATGCAAGACTGTGTTCCTTGAAATAAAGAAGGGATGGTTTTCTTTTCATTTAAGTGATTGAATGATTTAGAAGTGATTTCCCCCCAATTATTTTTTTAGCTTTTCTTTCCTTTTCTTAGAAGATCGATAGCCTTTCTTGTTTCTTTTGCCTTTTCAAAGCAAGCTGTTCTAGCAGTTGCCATCTGTTCTCCTGACCCTGGCTCCCCCTCTAGCTCTCCTCCAGCAACCCCGGACTGAAGGTGCTCTTGTCTGCATTGACACACTCCTCCGGCTCCCTTTTCCAACTGAACCTCTGCAGGACTCAGGACTCTGTGAAGTCACAGGGTGTGTGGGCAACAAAGTGGGACAGAGCAAAGCATCAGCGACATTCCTGCCATGGCCTATGGTGGACTGTGCACATCAAGATGATGAGAAGCCAGCTACTTCTGTGGGCCTTCCTTTGGATAGCTCAGGCTGTAGAGTAAACGATTCAGGAAAATTTGGGAAATTTTTCTTAGATCATATTGCTGTGGCCCCAAGAGTCTGGAAATAATGACTAGGAGATTAATGTGTATAGGACTGGTATAGGTGTGGGTGTTGGAAGACTTCAATGGTTTCAAGGCCGTGGATCTGTGAAAGGCTCCCTCCCTCCCTTCCTTCCTTCCTCCCTCTGCCCCTCCCTCCCTCCCTCCCTCTCTCCTTTCTTCCTCCCTCTCCCTTCTTCCCTCCCTTCCTTCCTGGATCCATTTGTCCAACAAGAATTTTGAGCACCTATCATGTGGTTATTAGGGCTGTGTGCCAGGTGCTCTGAAGTATATGAAAGAAGTACAAGGGAGACTTGCTCTGAAAGGTTGGGTACAACATAGACACACATCTGAAAAATGAATTTGCCACTAGTAAATAGCCGTATAGGGTCAACATAGGATTAGGAATCAGGAGGTCAGTATTTTATCTTACTGGTGATTTTGATTAACTGTGGTCTTGAGCAAGTCACATAGCCTCCCTAAGTCAATCACGTATAACATGGAAGGATTGAACTAAACTATCTCTAAGTCATGTATCATTGTTCTATGATTAATTGGCACAGTTATGAGTGATCTAGAGCAGAGTTCCTTGAACATTATGGTTTCAGGTTCTCCTTAATACTCTTAAAAATTTTGAGGATCCCAAAGAGCTTTTATTTATATGGGTTATATCTACTGATATTTACCATACAAAATTGACATTTAATACAAAAATGAGATGTTAAAAATATGTATTAGTTTATTAGAAAATAAACCTATTACATGTAAACATAAAATTATTTTCATGAGAGAAATAACTATATTTTTTGACCCACAATCACCTATTACTTATCCACTGAACTTCAGCTTGACCAAATTTTAATCAGGTTTCTCTCTTTCCTACAGGACCCTAAGTTTTGGCTCGCCCCACATTTGAGTATGCACTAATGCACTAGAGTGAGGACCACCATTCCCCACCCCCCCCAACCCTTAACAGCTCATTCTGAGACTGGCTAAGTACAAAAAGAAACATTTCTTGTTGAAGTGTCCCGATTTTCCCATCTTCTCACCCTCCTCCCTGCTGAAGTTCCTACTTACCCCTCCCTACATAAGAGCAGCCTCTTTCCATGTGATGTTGAGACACTTGCAGTTCCTGAGGTCAAACCATTCTCCTCATTGCAACAGTCTTTCTGAATAAAGTCTCACCTTATCTAAGTCCACTTCTATTTGTTTTTATTTGGCATTTTCAAAAGAAAATCTTTAATGGGAAAAGTGACATTGTTTTACATTTTTGCAAACCTCCTTAATGTCTGGTTTACTCTCTGCTTCTACAGTCCATCTGCTGTGATATGTAGCTTTGGTTGAAGTATGTGGAGGAAATCTGGCCTCACCAGCTCTGCAGTTGGAAAAGGAGGACCTCACAGATCCCCCCAACAAGATGTCAGGACCCCAGGGGCACACTTTGAAAACTGCTCTTCTAGAGACTGAGAGGGAGGAAATAGCTGAATGCTGAACTGAATTCTACAGAATTGACTTTGGATTTGTACAGATGGGGCAAAGAAGACAGTGTGAGCAAAGGCAAGAAAGAGAAAGTGAGCAAGCTGTGTTTGGAAGAGAGACAAAAAGGGAATATGGAGAGAGAAGGTTTGAATTTACATTAAGTTCAAGTTATAGAGGGGCTTAGGGCCTTGAATTCCCCTCTCCTATCAAGGACTGTGGTCTTGAACCTTGACATCCACTGGAAGCTTGTATATAGGGGAGTAACATTATGAATATGATGATTTAAGGCAATAACCATGATAATCATGTTTGATGGATTGGTACAAGGAGAAATAGAAATTAGAAGACTAGTTAGGGTGCTACTGCAATAGTCCAAGCATGAGGTGGCAAAAGTCTATAGCAGAGTGGTCATGTTAGGACTGAAAATGATGAGGAGATGAAAGGATAACAGGAGAATCAACACAATTGATTGATTATAAAGGATGAAGGGGCATAAGAAGTCAAGTTAAATCCTAAATTTTGAGCCAAGTGATAGGCAGAATGGAGGCAAAATCTGTTTTGGCAGAGATGGGAAATTTAACAGGAATAATTTGAGGGCAGATTATGCTTGAGATAATTTTGATATAATTTAGGAACTAAAATTCATAATTTTCCTATGGCCTATAAGATCCGTCCTGATCTGTCCTCTGCCTAGTTCTGCGACTTCCTCACTCCACTCTCTGCCTCATTCACTGTGCTGCAGTTATGATGTTTTTCCTTTACTCCAATGCCAAGTTCACTGCAGCCTCTCTTACCTCTGCAGGAATGCTTTCCTGTGCCCTGTCCTTCTCGTCTCCACCAGCTGTCCCCAGGTTGGCTACCTCTCAGCATTCAGGTTTTAGTTCAAATATCATCTCCCCCGAAGAGACCTTCTTTCTCCTGTTACCATCAACCTTTTCACCTTGTTTTATTTTCCTTCTAGCACTTACTATTATCTAATTGATCTTGTTTTTTGGTTGTTATTTATTTATCTGGTTATTTCCTGCCTCTCCCCACTAGATTGTAAGCTCCATCAGAACAGGGTCTTTTATGTATTGTTCAGTTTTGTGTTTCCAGCTGGTACACAGTAGGTGCTCAATAAACATTTGTAGAATACGGAAATGTACAGCAGGCTGTGGAAATTTCAGGGTTAGCTCTTAGGAGTAACACACAGATGTATGAGTTTGGAAGCCATATCAGAGAGGTAGGACTTGCAGCATGGCTGGGGCTAGAGGGTAGAGGACATCTGCTCTTTCTGACAAAGGAGGCAGGACAGTGTGACAGTTGGAATACCCAGGGCCTGTGGAGTTGATGTTGCCAGGATATTGAGAGATATAAGGAATGCTGCCATCAAAGATTATGCACTGGGATGAAGTCATATGAGGTAGAAACGATGTCTATCCCATAGTTACCTGTGACTATGATGAGATATCACTCCTGTGATTATGTTATGTTATATGGCAAAAAGGGTTTTGCAGATGCAATCAGCGTCCCTAATTAGTTGAGTTAAGCAAAAGGGAGATTATCAGGTGGGCCTGACCTAATTTGGTGAGCCTTTAAAAGGAGGGCATCTTCTAGAAGATGCAAGTGACCCCTAGCTGACAACCAGCAAAACAACAGGGGCCTCCATATGACCACAGAGAACTGAATTCTGCCAACAGCCATGTGAGTTTGAATTAGAACCTTGAGCTCTAGAAAAGTACCCAGTCCAGCTGACACCTTGGTTTCAACCTTATGAGATTCTAAGCAAAGGACCCAGCTGACCTATGCCTGGACTTCTGATCTACCAGAAATGGTGAGATAATAAAGCTGTGTTGTTTTAAGCTGCTAATTTTGTGGAAATTTGTTATGCAGCAATAGGAACCTAGTACATATTTCAATAAACATTTGTATGTTTAATTGCCAATCTTAACTGAACCTCGCAACCTTCCTAGATTTCCCCATGACTATGTATCATAATGATAATACAAGAAATCAGGCTAATGATCAAAACAATTCTGCAGCATTACCATACGGGGACCCATACAGGTTGTCTCTCTCCTTAAATCACTTACTGGTATTGTTTTAAAAAGTCACTTAAAAGTGGATAATATAAGTTGCCTTCTGCTCCAATTTTCCTTCTTAATACCCCACATTTTATTTTTTTCAAAAATACTAAGCAAGTGTTTTTTTTTTTTTTTTTTTTACATCTTGTGAATCAATTCTTTTTGTTCCTACACACCATCACCACCACCATTGTTGTCTCTGTTCAGGACTCCTGGTCCCTATTTCTTCTCTCTTTCCTAATGAGCCACACTCAAAATAGTAGTCAAAGTGACCTTTAAAAAATGAAGTTAAATGATCAGATGATGTTATTTCTCTGCTATAAACTTGTTATGGACTGAATGTTTGTGTCTCCTCCAAATTCATATTTTGAAACCCTAACCCCCAATGTGACTGTATTTGGCGATAGGATCTTTATGGAAATAATTTAGATTCAATGGGGTCATAAGGGTGGGTCTCTGATCTGATAGGATTAGTGTCCTTATAAGAAGAGACATCAGAGAGTTTGTTCTTTCTCCATGCACACGCATTGAGGAAAGGACATGTGAGCCTACCATGAGAAGGTAGCCATCTCCAAGACTGGAAGAAGGCTCTCACCAGGAATCAAGTTGGCCTGCACCTTGATCTTGGACTTTCCCGTCCCAGAATTGTGAGAAATAAATGTCTGTTGCATAAGCCACCCAGTGTGTGGTATTTTATTAAGGCAGCCTGAGCTGACTAATACAAAGCTTTTTAGTGTCTTCCCATTCCTTCCAAAAATGGAACCAAGGCTCTTTATCATGAGTCCTTTCCCTGGCTTCATCATCTCCCTTTCTTATCTGCTTTGCTCAGAATGGCTTCATTTTAGGACTTGAAAAAACATGCCACTCTTTTCCACTGCAGTGCCTTGGTCTTCACTGTGGCTTCTCCTCAGGAAGTTCAGTCCTTTAGATCTTAGTGCACATGTTAGTTCCTTTAGGGGACTGTCCCTCTGACCCTTTCTTGGTAAAATTCTTTTACCCCCATTTGTTCATCATTTGATAATCCAACTTGCCCACTGGATTATAAACTCCAAGATGGCAGGCACACATCTCTTTTATACACCATTGTATCCCAGTGCCTACCTCTGTGCCTGGGACATAGTAAGTACTCAGTAAATATTTATTGAATGAACGAAGAGCTGACATCTGAGGGCTGTTGGTTTTGATGTGTTCTACATAGGCTCTGGACACCAGAGCTCCACATCCTGGGCCCAGGTCTTCCCTTCTTCCCTTCACTTTCTGGGTCCCTCGGAGATACCCTTTACTATTGATATGCGTGTGTTTGCTATTAGAGGGAAAGCAATACTAATTAACTTCCAGGAAGGTGGTGATGAATGAATATGTGGGGTTTTTTGTTTGTTTTCTGAATACACACTAACTCTCCATTACAAAGACAATGGATGGCATAGTTGGTTTTCAAATAGTTGTCATTTCACTAGCGATTATGGTATAAAGCCTCTAGATTACAACATTTACAGTGTGTAGTTTCTTATTACACGGTGATCTCCTTGAAAATAATGTTAACAACATGGTACAAAAAGATTGTAACTGAAGGGTTTTTCATTCACAATTTCTCTTCAGTTTCCTGAAGATGGTTCTTATGGCCCTGAGTAATACTACTGTCTTTAAGAAAACCTTCATTTTTATGTTCCCTAATTAATGTTCCTTAGGGCTTTTAAAAGCTTCCTAAACCTGCATTTCTTTTGAAAGCATAAAAAAATGGACTGCAAGTATTAGGTTTCCTCAAAAGAAGAAAGCGGGGGTGGGGGCAGTGTGAGGGGAGAAAAAGATCCCCAAATTGTTACAGGATAAGATTTCCAAATCTGGGTGCATGATGAATTCTGTTTTAAGAATTTTACTTAAACTGCTTAAAAATGGAATCTGGATACAGGACAGATTGCTTTATTCATAGTGGAAGCCCCACTAGAACAATGAGACACAATAGCCATTATATGTCCTGTGTTCTCTCTTTCCATGATGAACGACAAGGGATATCCTGGGTTCCCCTTCTAAGCCCTCTTCACTTTAAGGGAGCATGCACCCTCTCCCCTTAATCACAGTTGAGGCCTGCCTCAAATACTCTTTTCTCATCTGAAATTTCTCCACTACAAGGAGGCACATTTCAGACCTCCCAGGGAGGTCTAAAGGGTTGATTCAGGCTTACTTGTTAACCATACCGTGTTCACTCACATAGGTAACAAATATTTTCGCAGAAGTCCAGGAGAAGTACTGTGGAGGGTGCTATCCCCCTCAGTCTTCAGAGCTCAGTCCAGACCCCACCTGGTCCATAGTCCTCTCACCTGCATGTGTCCACCTGTGTGAGTCAAACTTAAATGCCCACAGGTGCCAGAGAGAAACAGAACTTTGTGATTTGGGCAGATGGGAGACAATAGAGGGTGGTGGGGCCTGTCAACAGAGAGTGCTTGGCTCACCCAACAATACTGGGGTGCTTTCAAAAATTTGCATTGCCTGGGACGCCTACGTGGCTCAGTTGGTTGAGCATCCACTCTTGGTTGTTTTTTTTTTTTTTTTTTAATATTCATTCATTTGAGAGAGAGAGAGCATGAGTGTGGGTAAGGGGCTGAGGGAGAGGGAGAAACAGACTCCCAGCAGACCAGGAAGTCCTATGCAGGGATCCATCCCAGGACCCTGGATCATGACCAGAGCCCAAAGCAGACTCAACCCACTGAGACACCCAGGTGACCCCCACTCTTGGTTTTGGCTTAGGTTGTGGTCTCCAGTCCTGGGGTCCTGGCCCTGGCCTTTGAGCTCAGCGGGTAGTCTGCTTCTCTCCCTCTGCCCCTCCCCTGGCTCACATGCATTCGCAAGCTCTCTCTCTCTAAAATAGATGGGTAAATCTTTAAAAAAATGCATTGTTGGCTGGCTTTGACCCTCAACGATAGACAATGATTTCTGTCTACAGCACTTTGTAGTGTTAACTCATTTCCTACTTAGCATCAATTCTGGAGTCTTAAATTTCTGGGGCTTAGGCCTATAGGTGTTTTCTTCAACTACACTGTAATCACTGCAAGGAAAGGGATTCTGCCCGACACGTTTGTTTGTTGTGCAGATTGGAATCAGCCACCATAGTGGTTGCTGCGGACACAGACTGGCTGGGTTCCTGTTGATTGGTTGCTCGGCTGACTTGTTGGTGCGCGCGGTTGCCGCGTGATGCTCGCCCGCAGCTAGATGCTCCGTCTCCCCTGAATGTGTTCTGCTTAATGAAGGGCTGCTGGGTAAAGAGCTCTATGGCCAAATAATTTGGGGAAAAGCTGAGTTTAGCAAGGTTAAAGTTTAATAGTTTCCTTTACTGCAGGATTTTTCCTCATAGCCTTAAAATGTTAATGAGCACCATACATTTTTAAAGGGGGTATGATAGAGACTGTGATTGGCGCTCTCAACCCCATTTGAAAAACGACATTTTCCAGCCTCCCTTGCAACTAAAGTTCTGGATGAGAATTCAGTTCTGCCAGTCACGTGCCTTCCTATGAAATCTGGAAATTGAAAGTGGAGGTAGGCTATTTTCCTGTTGTTGATGCTGATAAGCAAGGTCACAGGGATGTGATTACTTACAGGCAGTTTGGGCTTGGTCATGTGACAGTCACAGCTTCCAGACGTCAGCACTGTAGCAACACTGCATTTGGGTTCTTGAGCTGAGCAGCCTGGGGCAGCCCCTGACTTCTGTTCCTCCCGCCCTTCTGAAAATCCTGTAATCATCTAATTTCTTGTATTAAATTCCTTTTCTGCTTGAAACAGAGTGGTTTCTGTCTCCTGCAATGAGCCTGGGCTGATACAAGGAATATAACATGTGTCTATTACATACATTACTATGTATATTAATACATATGTATGTACATATATGTGTGTGTGTGTGTATATATATATATATATATATATATATATATATATATATATACTCAGAAATAGTTTTGTGTTCAGAGCATAACTCTCAAGACCATGGTTCTTCAGAAACAATTTTGGGGAATTGTCTATGGAAAGAACGTTGAAATCAATATCTGAAGATCTACATTACAGTTATGACTTCACTGTTTACTAGACCGGGAGGTGACATCCCCTCTGAGCCTTGAGTTCTCTTCCTCATTTGAAATATAAGAACAATAATTCCTGCCCTCCAGACCACCTCACAGGGTTGTCGTGAGAATCAAATGAGATGATCAATGTGGAAGTGGCCTGGAAACGGTAAATTGTTATAGAAATGCAAAGCATCATCATTAGTCATGCTGCCATCTATGAAAATGAATGTTAGATTCATAATGCAGGGACATCATTCTCATAACGATTGCCTGAGTAGTCTGTGGTTCCTTGAAAACATTGGGGGTTTGATAGATTAATCAGTTGGGAGCAGAAATACCACCAGCCTCGCCGAATAGACCATAAACCAAAGGGAACATTCCCCAGCTCCCAAGGTGGCCTCTTTAACAATGGATGAACACAGACTTCTCTCGCTTCCCCATCTCTTCCAAATTAAAGCCTTTGGGGGAAACATTCTTAACAGAATCCTTTACATCTTCAAAACAGACCAAAGGAAGTGCAGCAAAATATTTCCTTCATTTGATTTTCTGTTGGTGAGATGGGTCCTTTCATTAGCAGATTGAGTACAAACAGCCCCCACAGTCTGCTCCAGTAATTTCCAAAACATGATTTACATAAATTTAACTTTGTAATCTTGTGGTTATATGACTGCATTAAAATGACAAATAATGTGACACATGATCCAGTGTCACATGTTGATATGGTAGCTGTTTACCAGCAGCTGCTCAATTGGAGGTGTCTCTCACTTGTCATCCTTTCTTCTCTCAGATGTGGATATTCAGGAAGTATCCCCAATTCGGGTCTTCTTTAGAAACGACGGAAGTATACCCCTGTGTCCCACAAACAGAAAATCTGAAGTGAGTGAGTGGCTACAGTGTATCTGTTCCACTTAGGATTCTTTGGGATAAAACTCACCTTCACGTCAGCATTCAGCAGTTCAACGCAACAGGCTAATGTTAGTGGGACCCTGTTAAATAGAGTTGATGATCAAGGTCCAGGATTTTAGAGAAGCAAGCAAGAGATTCTAGGAGTTATTTTGTTCAAAGCCTTCCTTTTGTTTTCACCACAATCTAGATCTTATTGTTAGATGTCTCACCTTAATAAATGGAAAATAACCCCATCGCAGTGCCTCACTCGCAGTAGGCACCTAATGACGGTTTTGTGAACACATGGGTTGAACCTGTTTTTAGCTTGGAAGTTTTTATCCCAACCATCAATAACGTACGAGGTATTTGGATTCATAATTAATATCCTTTCTCCATCCTTTCTGTCCTTCTATCTTACATCCTTTCTCTTCACTCCCTCCCTCCTTACTTTCTCTTTTCCCTCCCTCCTTTCAGTCAGGAAGCATCCACTGCACATCAGGCTGTGCTCAAGCTACCAGGAATGTACAGGATACAGTGCTGTCTCCTAGGACTCTTTCCTTTTTCTTCCACTTGTCACATTTGAAATTACATGTTTAATGTCTATCTGCTCTTCTGGACTATAAGCTCCCTGAGGGTAGAGAAATGTTCTGCCTTGTCCACTGCTCTATCTTCATATCCAAGACAGTGCTCTGTTCACAGTAGTTGCTCAATAACTATTTATCAAAAGACTCGGACCCTTTTAGGATTGTGCATTCCCCTTCGCTATCTTAATGTGTCTTATGTCTCATTTGGCTCCTGCTGCTTCCTACTCTACCCATCAATTCTTCCCACAAGGTCACTGGTGACCTTCATAGAGTCAATTTCAGCCTTTTCCAATGCTTACAAGACCCCTCTATCACAGTTGCCCCTAAGACAAGGGCCTCGCAATCTATGCGAGGGATTCTGCTGGCTGTTGGATGCGCAAAGCCCTTCATGGACTGACAACTGATTAGGGAGCAGGAACGTGTACGTGAGTGGGTGAATAATGACACAAGTCAGGAAAAGTGAAGAACCATATAAATCCTACAGAAGTACCATAAAAGGGGTAACTGCTGAGAACTGAGGTAGTTGGGGGAAAACTAAGAGGAAACTGAACTTGAGCTAGGTCTTAAGAGAGAAGAGAAAGAAGTAAGGAAAGTCTCCCAACATCATTCTGAGTAGGACTTGAGGGATGTAATGTGGGAGAGATGAAATCAGACCTTGAGGAGATCATTTAAATGCAAAGCTGAAGATTAAATTTTAACCTGTGCACAATAAGCAATTACTGAAAGCACTAGAAGTGAAGGGGGCGAAGCCCACACAAAGCTGTGTTTTTGATAGAACACGGCAGTGGTGGGAAGCTTAACCACCATCCCCACTCCTCTCTCTGATTCCTGGATTGCCAATATCTAATTCCATACTGCTTTTACTCCCTTTAGTAAACAGTCTCAGCTTTCTCCCAGCTTAAAAACTACCACCCACTCGACCAACCAAATAGACAACTTCTCCCTTACCCCTCATCTTCATTTAGCGATTTCTACTCCCTCAGCTGAGTTCTTCAAAGAAAGGCTGATGTTCTCCATATCTACATTCTTATTTGCTCCTTAACCCACCACAGTCTAGTTGCTGCCCTAACCACTGAAATGTCTCTTGTCAAGATCACCAAGGAGCTTCTAGCTGTTAATTTGAAGGGATAGTCTTCAGTCCTTATGTTACTCCACTGTGCATGTAATAGTTTTGTGCCCTCTTTGCCTTTCAAGAAAACCTCTCTTGCTTTGACTGTCGGGACATCCCTCACTCTTGGTTTTCATTATACCTCTCTGAGTGGTCTCAGGTGTTCTTCTCTTCCATTGCATCTTTTATATATGGCTGTTTTCCAGGGCTCTTTTCCTGGTCTTCCTTTTCTTAATAGTCCATGCAAGTGTGGGACAATTTGGTGGAGATGTCCAGTGGCACTTTGATGTAGAGCTCTGTGTTGAGATAAAGATTTGGGGGCATATACAGGGCAAGTGAAAACATGGGATTAGGGGAGAATGTGTAGAGTAAGAACCAGCCCAGAGAAGCCATATGTAAAGGGCAGCTGGAGGGAAGGAGGCACCCAAAAAAGTAGAGGGGAAACCAGGGGAGACTGATGAGATGGAAATAAAGGAAGGAGAGTTTCCAGAAGCGGAGAACACTAGAGACACATTACATAAGGTAAAGACTGGAAAGGACCTGTTGAACCCGGAAAACGCTCATTACTGAGAAAGACAGAAACTAGGTTTTCATGAGCTTGAATGGGGGCAAGGGCAAGAAAGTAGAAAGGGCTAGTGCAGTCTACCTTTTCTAGAATTTTGGCTGTGAAACAAGGGAGGAATTGAGTGATAGGAAGAGAAAGATGCTGTATCTAAGATGGGAGAGACTTGCATTATCAAGTTCTTTAGGCAAAGGGAAAGGTAAAAAGCTATTAATTTTATATATCACCAAGTTCATAACTAGTCAATAGAAACAGACAGGGACACACAGAGATCCATATTAAGGAAAGCAGAGTATGTGGGGTTCCAAATTTTCTTGTGTTGTGGGTTCATTTCTATTCTTTAAGTTTAATATATGTCTGGTGTTTCATTTCATTTCTTCACAGCAGTACATCATAATTTAATTTTTTTCCTTGATATAGCTATAAATGGAGATGCTAAGGCATATTTATGTGTACAGGGTCATTTCTAGGTGCATGCACTAAATATTAATATTCCAATATCCTCTTCGCAGCTCATGAGCCAAGCAAGAAATGCATCTTTCTTGCTTAGTGACGATTTTTTTCTGAAGCACAAGGCTATTTGAGTGGGTTCTCTGTGCTCAGAGAAAGCAGTATTATTTTTACATTTTCCCGCAAAAGAAACAATATTTAGAAAACATGATTAGCACAGGAGCTGGGTTCTATATTCTATTTCTGGTATATTCAGAGACATGATACCCAAGTCCAGCGGATCCAGATGCAACAATACTAACTTATCTTCCACACTGGTGGGTTTAGTTTGCTTTTGGGATCTTATATTCTTTCTTCGCACAATAGCATTTTGGGTTTTCTGCTGGGATGTTACCCTTCTCTCCCTTAGTGTTTGTAGATCAATTGAGGCTGACTTTATCTCTGGCTCCCAAGCAAGGCATATGACCCAAAGCAGGTAAATCAAAGTGCAGAATTGCTTTGTCCATAATGATGGTTTAGAGATAGCTCTGTGACCCAGTCCCGGCCAAGGAGAGCCCTATTAAAGCTGGGGTTGAATTATGGCAAAAGAGCTCTGTAACTGAAGATTTGAGTCTGCAGCTGCCAGTTGCCATTTTGTCCCTCAAGGGAAGAGCCAACCTGAGAATAAAGTTAGCCCAAATGAGAGCATGGCCAAGAGATGGAGAGAGCTGGGCTCTTGGTGGCATCAGTTGAGTTCTTGCCTCAAGGCATACCTAAGGCACTAGCACTGCGTTTTTTAAACTCATGCAAGCCAATAAATAACCTTTGGAGTTGCATTTCTGTCCCCTGCAGTTGCAAGCGTTCTGGTGAAAATGTTCACTTGATGCCACATTCACATGTGTGACCTTATGCAATTCCAGCCCCGCTGGGTAAGGATTATTAACTTCATTTTATAGATAAAGGTCACAAAACTGCTAAATGACAGAGTCAGTAGGAAAGTCTTAAGTCCTATGCTTGATTCATTATCCCACAGCTCTTTCCACAAGCTCTCTCCTTAAGGTTTTTTAGGAGGAATTTACAGTGATTAATGCTATTGCCTTCCTTCACCTTACTGAACTCACTATTAAGGTAATGGTGAGCACTCTGATTTAAAACTTAATGCCACCCTTAGTTCTAAATTTAGTTTATTTACACTTCCTGTGTCCTTTATTTCTTCTTCTTTTCCATATATTAATATTTTTTTCAAGACTCCATTAAGGTTAATAGATCCAAGAGACAATTATTAATATGATATCCTGTTCTTATTTAAAACATGTGTTCCTCAGCCTGCCACTGTCTATTTATTTGAATTAACATATCTCATTTGCAAGCAAAGTAGATGATGACTCCTAGCACCTTGCACATCATAGACACTCAATAAGGAGTTGTGAAAGGATCGCTTGAGTGCCCATAGTAGGCACTAAAACAGTTTCCCTATTGCCTTATGAATGATACCTTTGCCATTTTGCCTGGGACATTCTCTCCTCCACCTACCTGGCCTGATATTCATACCTTTAGTTTTTCTTTCTGGTGTCAAACCATGGGAGTGACAATGGGTATGAAAGTCTAGGCAACTTGGTTTCAGAGAACATGGGTTGGAGATTCCTATTCTGTTACTAAGTAGCTACTTGACCTTAACGGAGTTACTCACTTCTCTGAGGCTTATTTTCTTCAGATAGATTGTTTTGAGGATTAAAAGAAATCATACAACAAATCTCAGTTATTATTAGCACATTGTACACGCTAATGGAAAGGCAAGGAAGAATGGAAAAGGATTTACTTTCTCCCAGTGACAAATCAAGCCAAGCTAGTACAGCCAAGAAGCACAAAGGAAAACAGACAGGGTACAGGAAAGTTTTGGTTCAACCTTCTGGCACTTTCTCATCCCCTTCACCTTGTTTTATTTTTCTCTGTAGCAATCTGCACCTTTGAATATACTTAATTTGCATATATTATGTTAATGATCTGTTTTGCCCCACTTGAATTGAAGCTCCAGGGGGACAGGGACTGATTGAGTGGGCACTAAAAGCCATTTGTTCAGTGAATTAAAAATTGGAGGAGTGTATAGAAAAACAAGTTTGGGAGACTGCAAAGTGGGTAGAGGAGCAAGAATCTAGGGCATAGGTGTTACTGAGAAGGAGAAGGACCCTATAAAGAGAATGTCTTTAATAAGATCCAGGGTCTGGAGTGGGGAACATCTTTCCCATATTTATTTTCCAAATACACATATATATGTATTTTTTGCTTTCAGCAAGCCTTATTACAAAAGCTACATTAAACAGCCTTCACAATTTGACATTCTCCTTAAGTAACAATGCGTTTCTCAGAACAAAAGGATGGTGATATGATCACTGTAATATTTTGGAAGTTAGGACACCTCAAATCTCTGCCTCTTCTGCTGAGCTCTGTACTCCCTGGAAGGCATTGAGCACATGGTGACCCTCCTGTCATGTCATCTCATCTTATCCTTTTTCTTTCTTTTTTTTCTTTCTAAAACCATAAGACCTACTAGGGTACAAGCTTAGCAATTTAAGTAGCTTTTTGTTGGCAAGTAAACAAATACTTCAAGTTCATAACAGGTGCACAAGTCCACTTTGGGAGAAATGCATTATGGGCTCAGGTGCGTCCTAAGAGCTCTTATAATCACATTTGTTCATCTGTTCATGTGGTGTACACCTGTACACATTTGGCATGGGCTTGGGTACAGTGTAGGAGAGACCCTGGTTCAAAGCAAACTTCCAGTCTTTGTTCAGTTCTCTGTTGCAGATTGTGTTCCTCTCAATCCATAAAAAGATAGGATTCTTAGCATATCTAGAAGCTGCCATTGCCCTTTGGTAGAAGTATTAAACACAAAAGCAAAGAAATCAGCATGGATCAAAGAGCACCAGATCTAATTTGTAAGCACTTTAAAGTAAGCAGCAAAAAAATGGATAAAGGTCTTCAGAGTTTTGTATTAAAAAGCCACACAGATTTCACAGACTAGGTTATAATCTGAGGGAATGAATTGTCTTATGTATATTATATTAGTCTCTCTCTCAAGAATTGTATTAAGATGTTTTGACTTGCCTTTGAGGCCTTCCAAAAGTTCAATTCTGTATATTTCTATGACGTATACATTAAAAAAGATCTGATGGTCACATGTATGGAAGAAGGAAAAAATATACTGAAAGCCAAAGACTATTTCAAGGCTAAAGATAATTTCTTGACTTTTCAAAATGTTTAGCAGAAGGTCTGTTAGCATAGACAGTGTTGAAAGACTTGGGTTTTCATTCTTATTTTTTTGGCATAAACATGATGCTCTTATATTACGTGTGGGGTTGCAAAGTATTGTGCTTTACAGACATAAAATTGTGAACTCAAAGATATGTATATATGGACTTCAGTTTTGGCCTTCACTGCAAGAATAAAGAATGTGGTGTCTCCAGAGCAGAGCTCCCTTCCCTTCCTGGAAAGACAAGAAGGATTTTTCCAGTGAGTGACCTTGAAGGTATATCCTGAGCTGTTCCCCTTGGGTGCTGTAAAGGTTTGACTCAGCAGGCCTGGGATGTTCAAACCCTGTACTTTCCAAAGAAAGGTCTGACCCTTGACTGTCTCCTGAGAGATAACCTCTAAGACTTTGGAATATTCTACTTGACAAGAGTGTCTTTGTTTACCTGTAGCCTTGAACTACACCAGTGTGATTTATGGTGAGCGTCTTGGACCATGTGATATCAGTTTGACCTCTGGTGGTCCCGGAAGCTGAGTAATGAGGGTCAGCCACAAGGGTCCTTCATGCCTACGTGACTCCCCATAAAAGCCTGGACTCTAAAGCTTGGTGAACTTCTCTGCTTAGCAATGCTCTATGTGTGTTGTCACATATTGTTTCTGGGAGAATGAAGTGCTGTCTGTGTAACTCCACTGGGAGAGGACAACTGGGAGTTTGTGCCTGATTTTAATCTGTATCCTTTCACTGTAGTTAACCATATAGTGGGCATAACAGTTTTTCTGAATTCTATGAGTCCTTCTAGTGAACTGTTGAACCTGAGAGTGGTTCTGGGGACCCTGGGCAACACCCTCTTTCCAGTGAGAAGGGCTGTCCTTGTGTTCATGTTTGCAGCCTCTGTTCCTAACGACTATCAACAGCTAGTACCTACACAGATTATTTGGCAATCAAACTTGGGCAGTTTGGCCCTGCTCACAAGGCTATTCTTATGCTAGCCCCTTCAAAAGGGAGAACAACAGAAGCCTAATGTCCCTCTTTTAGAGCAAGGCCTCACAGCGAATGTAAGTGAGTTACAGACCAAGCAAGCCTTTCTGAGAGATGCTGAAAGACTGGGAGAGAATCACTGACCTATCGCCTTACATAGTCTGTCCCTGTGATCCTTCACGCAGCCTCCCAAAAGGTGGCAGCTTTCAAAAAGTCATTAATCTGCCACAAGGAGGAGAAATGCACGTCTCTCTTTGTGACCTGTGTATCATGTTTTTGTAGGGAGGTGTCAATCATTATCGAGTTCATTAAAATCACCCTCAAAACAATGTTGATTTTCTTCACCATTCTCTCCACAAACTTGCATTAAACGTACACTCTGATGCCAAGGAATTTAATATATCTGTCTCTGTCTTTTGGAGAGGGAGGACAGATATATTAAAAACAAATAGCAGGGCTGACAAAGCTTCACAGGTGACACTACCACATAGCCACCATTGAGAGCCATAGTCCCAATCATAGGCATATGCCAACCCTAGTTCTGAAGTATGGTAGGCTGGTAGGGTAGTGAGGTGGAGCCATCTCACTGGAGTAGGGACAGAGGAGCTTGGAGAAGAAAGGGACAGGTCTAGAAAGGCTATAAAGGCAAGCTCTAATGAGTTTGGTCTTCATATGCAGGTTTAGGGGTTTTCAATGGCCTCGGGATTCTGCCCTCAACTCAACTCTTTATTCCAGGTGCAAAAGCTTGCTGGTCGTACAGCCCAGGACAGCCCATCTCCCTTGCCAGTTCTTCTGCATTGTTTTCTCTTTCTTATGCTCTGTTCTCTCAAACTCAGCTCAAATTCAGTCCTGTCCAGGAATGTGTTTGGCCTGACTAAATGTGGTTATTCCAAAGGCTCCTCGGTAATTCTGTGCTCTCTTCACTCCAGAGTTAACCTCAATTTTTGTAATAGATATGCTGATGAAGGTGGTCTGTGGTGTCAGTTTTGGTATAATGGCTCTCTGCTTTTCTGTACACTTTCAACATAAAATTGTACATATGTTTCTCTGGAAAACTTTTTAGTATCCAAATCCAATCTAATCACATTTACAAACTCAGTAACCTTTTTTAAAATCATATCTAAAAGTTATTTGAGTCAAGTTTTTCCTGATGAAATAATAATGCAAAAATAAGTCTTAATATAAATGCAAAACAGCTGAGGTTATTTTTAAAATTACAGTAACTTAAAGGCTTAAAGAAAAAAAATTACAGCAGTAGCTTATCTGAACAGAGCTCATTGATATTAAAAAAAAATCCCAAATGGTTTCTGAAACCTGTAGGTGAAATGCATGTCCCTCTGGACGCACAGATCTTTTTTATTTCCCCTAGAATTTTGTAGGCATGGCTGGTTTTTGAAAATGAACAGGAGATGCAGACTGAGGGAAGAGGCTGCACTAAAGCAAAAGCAAAGACAAGGATTCAGAACATATCAGTAAATGAACAATTGGTAAACCCCTGTGTTGCCATTTTCTTCTCTGCTTTATCCTCATATTTTGACACAGTTAATAAGGGGAAGAGCTGGGACTCCAGCAGTTCTAGCTCCATATTCTTGGCTCTTTCCAATTGACCACAACTGCCCTGAGCCGTGTCATTAATCTTGGAAAATTTTCTTCCCTATAGGGCAGATTACTCGATCTCACTGTCATAGCAGATACTGCTAAACCAACACAGCAAAAACAGAACTTGTCCTGTCTCTTTGCCCCCAGACTTGCTCCTGTTTCATGACCTGTTTACTAGCCTTGTCATCAACTCAGATTCTCAACATACTTCAGCTCCCACTTGATTCTTCTCTCTTCCAACTCTGACAGCTATTCATTCTTGTCGATTCTGCTCTGAATGCCTCTGAATCCCTTCCCTTCTTGCCTTCCCTGCTGCTGCCACCTTATTATAAGTCCTCATTACTATTACTATTATTTATTACTTGTACAACTGCAATAGCTCCTAACTGGTCTCCTAGCTTCCAGTTCCTTTCTTTCTTCCTGTCTCTTCTTTATGGTGGAGAGACTGTGCTTCTGTTCTTCTTAGGCCTGGAATCCCTTTCCTCGTCTGTGCTTCGAAAAATTCTATTCATCCTAGGAAAACAGTCCCACATACCCTTTCTTCTTTCCGCACTGGTAGTTTGATTGCATCAATGACCCTAATCAAAAGGCCTCCCTGTGTCTATGTCTTTTGTTCTGTTAGTTGATGATTTCTTCCCAAATTGACACTGGGCTTGATGTTCATGTGACTTGCTTTGGCCAATGGGACGGTAACAAACTTGTCTCAAGCAGAGGCTTAAAAAAAAAAAAAGAAAAGAAAAGCATGGGTCAGTTTCTGCTTTCTTTCCCCCCTGATCCTCTGCATTTTTTTCTGAGGACATGTCAAGGGAATCCTACTAGAAAGTGAGACACGTGAAACAGAACCAAGTCAGCCTAGGTTGCTGCAGCCAAGGCTATCCTGGACTAAATAGCCAACATCTGACCACAGATGCATAATTGAGCCAGGCTGAGATCAGCCGAATCATCCAGCTGAACTTTAGACGTCTGAGCAATTATCAACGGTTGGTGTTTTGAGTCTAAGTTTGGGGGTGCTTTGTTATGCATCAGTAGCTAATTAATATATCCACTTTGGCTTTTTTTCTGAAATACTTCCATACTGTACATATTGTTATTTTAGCATTTATTATGTCTGACTCCTGTTGGACTGGGTCCTTTACGTCAGGGGCCACATTTTTATAACCCCAGTATCTAGCACATAACCTAGCACACAGTAGGTACTCAATAAATATTTATTTAATAAATTAAGGAATGTACTTGTACAGCAACTTATCCCTCCCCAATCTTTTACAAAACAACTGAGCCAAAATGTCTTTTCTTTTTTTTTCTGGCCATTCTTTCAGATTTAGCAAGAATATCTGTTTCAGTCAAGTCCTTGCTTAAGTTATGAAAGAAAAGGCTTACTCTGTAAGTGCTTGGATATTAGTGTTTGTTTTTTTACAAATTTATTTCTTTTACGCCTTGAATTTGGATAAGGCTTCTGTCCAAGAGAAGAAGCAGTCGGTCACTTCAGCTCCAATTCATGGCTTATGACACCCAAGGGGAGGACATGTGCTGGGTCTTAGATTTGGGAGGGTGCCCTGCAAGGTAGGGAAAATATAGGGCTTTGGAGAAAAGAAGGGAGATGGGAGCCTGTGAGCAATGTCTACACAGTCTTCCTTTCCCCTTCACCATAGACAATGGTAAAATATGTATGGACTTTTAATTTAACATCTTTTCCCTTTTGGCAAACTCAAATCAAATTTCGTAGAGAATACAAGTAACACTGGTTGTTGTTTCCATGCAGAGAGGTGAA
Organism: Leptonychotes weddellii; assembly: GCF_054177405.1. Lineage (NCBI taxonomy): Eukaryota > Metazoa > Chordata > Mammalia > Carnivora > Phocidae > Leptonychotes > Leptonychotes weddellii. The sequence goes on along the minus strand of NC_138373.1, from coordinate 139,368,297 downwards.
AATGACTAAATACTTTTGAATTTTTTTCAGTGTGTTTGTGCATATATTTTACAATCTATGAATCTTTTATAAAGAGCCTTGAGATAACACAGTGAATTTGCCTTTCTTATTTAAAATTTAAGCTGTAAAATATCTAAATTATACTTGTACATTAAATGCCAGTCATTGATTTCCCAACCAATAGGCTACGTATATGTCTATTCATATTCATATATCTAATATACAGTTGGCCCTTGAACAACATGGGTTTGAGCTATGCGGGTCCACGTATACACATAGATTTTTTGGAGGCAAATACAGTATAGTACTGTAAATGTATTTTCTCTTCCTTAAGACTTTCTTAGTGGGGCACCTGGGTGGCTCAATCAGTTAAGCATCTGCCTTTGGCTCAGGTCATGATCCTGGGGTCCTGGGATTAAGCCCTGCCTCAGGCTCCCTGCTCAGCAAGGAGTCTACTTCTCCTTCTCCCTCTGCCCCTCCCCGCTCATTCTCGCTCTTTCAAATAAATACATAAAATCTCAAAAAAAGGATTTTTTAGTAACATTTTTTTTCTCTAGCTTACCTTATTTTAAGAATACAGTATATAACACGTAAAACATATAAAATATGTGTTAACCGACTGTTTATGTACCTGTAAGGCTTCCAATCAACAGTAGGGTATTAGTAATTAAGCTTGGGTGGGGGGCAAAGTTATATGTGGATTTTCAGCTGTGCGTGGGATCAATACCCCTAACCCCCACTTTGTTCATGGGTCAGCTGTATACACTATATAATTTTGGGGTCCATTCTCTCAATCTCTATCCATCCCCTCAAGCCCACAACCTGCCTGGTAGAGCATTGTATGCACAGTAGACATTTAGAAAATTTGCCATTTCTTAGCCAACCCCACTTTCTGTCCTGTTGAGCTTTCTGAAACATTAGACACTCCTATCTCCAATCTCCTTGGTACCAGAATTGGCACAATATTTCTACACATCTACACTTGGACAATGAGTAATGGCATCATCTAGGGAAGAACAAGTAGCAGATTCAAGACCTTCATTTCTTTTCAGCCTTTTATGCCAAGGCTAATTGCTTGTTTAAGTAAATGCATCTGACTTAAATAACAATTGAAGACGTTTTGGGATAGTTTGAGTATTGAATTTCACATGCAGTGACCAAGGCTAAGAAAATTCAGGTTAATGTCCTGAAAACTTTTAATCAATATGGAGGCTTTTCCTTACAGAAAGAAATTGGCCTTGGCAATGGACAGAATCAAGGGTCAGAAGTTGAAATACCCTTGGTCAGACAGGTAATAGAAATGAGTTAAGTAGGTGGGGATTGTGATGAATTGGGACTGCTGTGACTGTTATAATGGGAAAGCAGGCCCAGGGTGGCCAGGTCATCCAATTTTTAAAGCCAATCCAAAAATTCAAATTCTATTTAAATGTGATATTTGAGTTTTTTTTTTTTTTAAAGATTTTTATTTATTTATTTGAGACAGAGAGAATGAGAGACGGAGAGCATGAGAGGGAGGAGGGTCAGAGGGAGAAGCAGACTCCCTGCCGAGCAGGGAGCCCGATGCGGGACTCGATCCCGGGACTCCAGGATCATGACCTGAGCCGAAGGCAGTCGCTTAACCAACTGAGCCACCCAGGCGCCCTGATATTTGAGTTTTAATTATTGAAAACTAATTCAGGAATATGGATTATTCTCATGGCTATCATTTTGCTTCCTCTAAGCTAACCAGAGACAGTTTATGGATTTTCCAATTGTTCTTTCCTCACCCTAGGAATTAACCATTATTCCGTTCTGACCTGTGACAGCTACATCACAGAGTGTAATGGGACATTACTGCGGGACACCTAAAGCTAAGTTCTGAGCAAGCATCATCTATCGAGCAGAAAATCTGTTCATATGTATGTCTTTGAATATATTTGTTTCCTGTTAAAGTAGTGCTTCCGGTAAAAGTGCTGTACCTTGCATTGGAAATGGCTGGGAAAACCCCTCCTTTTGCAAGTGGGGGGCTAATTATTTAGTGACATACCCTCTGCCTCAGTTGAGGTTGGCTATAGTCCAGGTAAAAGAATGCCACAGATCAGTGGCTTAACAGGACCTTGGGGAGTTATAGCAAGGGACAGTTCGGAGAATTCACAGCTTACCCCAAAGAAAATCCCTACTCGTATCTTTCATGGTAAATTGTGTCTAAAGGTTATTACATTCAAGGTGAACTTTACAGTATACATTTGTAGAGTGTTGTTCTTTACTTATTCACACTGATACAACAGATCAGTTGATAGACAACCATGGCCCTGTGTCCCCAGAATGCTCCTTTGTTTCTGTGGCCACCCTGTTCCTTGCCCTGGACTTCTCAGACCTCCCCGAAGATCCAGGCACTACAGTGTTAATACATGTCCCTGGACTGCAAAAGGCAGAGTCTGTTCTCTTTGCTAGTCAGTCCCCTAGCCATACCAACTTAAAATATCTTATTATTACTTTGGAACACTTGAACCAGAATGCCAGGATTCCCTAAAAAGCAACATAGTTTGGATGTTAGAATGTTTTATTCTTACTGCTTTCCTTCTAGTAGCCACGGGCCCTAGTGGGAAGCCTGAGATGAGTGGCAACAAACAGCTCAAGGAACATAACACATATTTTACTGAAAGCCAGAGGTCCTTTGTTCTAATCCCAATATGTAGTGGATGCCCTGAAGCATATTTCCTCTTACATTTTTCTATTATTGGAAAATTTTGACTGGCTAATTTTAAAACATAGATTTTTTCCCCCCTGCAAATATGCAGGTTCCACACACATACTCTGCAGTAGCTGAGAAACAGTTGGAGAATTCCCCATGTTCAGTGACCTCAAAGTCACACTTCAAGCTGTGCTGTGGTCTCTTGCTAGTACAATAAAACATATATGAGTTGTGACTGGCTGCAGAGTCAGGAGCGGGTATTTTAGGGTTTAATCATCTGGCTCCATTAATTTTGGTGGTTGCTGTACATCTTTCTATTTTTGTCTCCAGTTAGAACTGTCAGGAGAGGAAGGAGTCAACCAGATTTCTGCAAAGGCTTTTGTAAAAATGTCATTTGCCAAATCAGATGTCCAAGACAGTGCTCACACTTTCACCAGTCTCCACACCTGTCACAGGCCTTCCCATAAATGACTACCCAAGAGCCTGGGCAGAGAGCAAAGATGAAGCAGGGAGCCAGAGAGAAAGTAATGAGGAAACAGCTTGGCTTTCACAAACAAGCCTTTCCCCTAATTGCTCCCTCCTGTCACAGCCCCCATGGCAGCAGCGGCAGCCTCTGACCTCGGCTGCCGTGGTCTCCCCGGGTGATGGGCAGCCATGCATGAGCAGAGAGAGGAGCAGGACCACAGACCTGGAGAACATACCTCCTTCTGATAAACATCAAAATCACATACTGTAGTTTTGAGATTGTTAGGGGCTGAATTGTGTCTCCTCCCCCAATTCATGGTGAAATCCTAACCCCCCAGTGCCTGAGAATGTGACCTTGTTGGGAAATAGGGGCATTGCAGGTGTAATTAGTTAAGTAAACATGAGGTCATGCTGGAGTAGGGTGGGCCTTTGATCCAAATGACTGGCGTCCTTATTCAAAGAGGAGATTTGGACCCAGATGCACAAAGGCAGCATGTCATATGACGACGGAGCCTGAGACAGGAGTGATGGGTCTATAAGCCTAGGAACAGCAAGGATTGCAGCAAACCACCAGAATTTAAGGAGAGACAAGGAAAGATTCTCCCCTGCAGGTTTCAGAGGGAACGTGGCCCCGAGGGCACCTTGATTTCAGACTTCTAGCCTCCAGAACTGCGATATAATAAATTCCTGTTGCGTTAAGCCACCCGCTTTGTTTTGACAGCCCCGGGACACTAATACAGAGACCAGGCCTCAACTGCCATGTCAAGAGGCAGAGTTTTGAATTTAAGTGCCTGTTAGAGTGCTCTACATATCTGACTTTGGGGGAATAACATCTGTGGGCTCACTGTGATGTTGATATTTTCCTACTTGGCGAACTTACATTGGAGGGGCATGAACACTCAGATTGAGAACGTGAACTCTGTTGTCATCCATGAGCTCAGTTACTTAGGGCCTGTGTGATCTTTGGAGTTAATCTCTTTACTTTTTAGGTTCCTCATCTGTAAAATGGGGTAATAATAGTATCTTCCTCACTTGATATAATCCATAAGGATTTAGTGAGGTAAAGCATTAATCCATGTTCATTTAGCAACTATTTATTGAGTCATGGCATGTGCTGCATTTACAATTAAGTAGGGAAAAATAAACAAGAAAAAAGACAACTAAGATAATTCGGACAAAGACTTGGGAAGAGATCAATAGGGTCTTGAAAAAAAAGTGTAAATGGTGGTGATCACTGGAGGGGGGGACGCACTTTAGATAAGAAATCCAAGGACTGCTTCTGTGAAGAGGTGAAATTTGAGCTGACACCGAAAGGATGAATAAGTGTTAGTGAGGTGAAAAGCTGGGGAAAGAGGGAGGAGGCTATGCAAGGCCCTGAAGTAGAAAGAACATGGCATATTCGAAATGTCTGTTCGGGTAAGGAGTAGATGGCTATAGTAGTTTTCTATTGCTGCCATAACAAATCACCACAAATTTAGCAGCCTAGAACAACATCTGTTTATTATTTCACAGTTTCTGGGGGTCAGAAGCTGAATTCTCTGCTAAGAGTTTGTCAAGGCAGAAATCAAGATAGCAGTCAAGGGTCTGAGGCTCAGGATCCTCATTGGTGGTTGGCACTTCTTTTTCACATTACCCATGTGGCTCTTTGCATTTTCAAGCTGGCAACAGCAGATTAAGTCCTTCTCAGGTTTTGGTCTGCCTGCCTTGCTTGCCTCTGCTTTAACGGCTCATGTGATTTTATTGGACCCACCTGGATAATCCATGCTACTCTCCCTATTTTAGAGTCCATTGTTTAGCCCCTTAAACATATTCACTGTAACATATTCACGGGCGTGATACCTCATCAGATTCACAGTCTTGGGGATTGGGGTGTGGAGTCTTCTCACCCGCTGTAATTCGCCTACCACATTCTATGACTGTGGAGAGGAATCTGATGATGCAGGACCTTATGAATCATGGTGAAGATTTTGAAATCTAATTTAATGGCAATAATTATAATAATTATTATCATGTAACTACTATGTATAGCATCTATTTATTAGCACTGAGCACTTTGCCAAACATTACAAAACATTATCTCATTGGATCCTCCTAATAGCCTTTTCAGAAAAGTACCACTATACTCAATTTACAGATGAGGAAATTGAGGCTCAAGTGATTTGAGACTATAACTCCTGGTGAATCCCTACTTAAACCCAGATCTGTCTAGTTCCAAATTCCATTATCATTTTTATTTTAAATCCTCCTTATTTAGACATGCGTTTAAGATATATAGGTATTAAAGAGGGCATGTACTGAATGGAGCACTGGGTGTTATACGCAAACAATGAATCATGGAACACTACATCAAAAACTAATGATGTAATATATGGTGGTTAACATACCATAATAAAAGAAAAAAAAGAAAAAAGATATTTTTAGAGGTTTCAATAGGGACTTTTCTGTTCTTCTGGGTAAAAGCATAATTGCATCTAACTACATGTTTTTCTGTTTGAGTCTCTTAACCATGCCTAGGGGAACCCTAGTGATTCCAATCATTACATCGTAGCCCAGGACTAGAGCAGATTTGGCATCTTATGTATGAAAAAGTCTTAAAGAATCTCCGGAGCTCCAAGAATCAAAGCTTGTTCAAGTTTTGATATACTTTTCTCAATACTCAGTTTGTGGACTTTTCATTTTCATGGGCCCAGTAGGGGTCTGAATACTATCTCCTGCTTTGCCTTTGGAAATACCTTGATTTTTGTTGAGGGCATTGGACTTGGAAATTTTTCAATGTAGGAAGGACACATTATAAGGCAGTAAGGCAGTGTTCAATCATGGGGCCATGGCATCCACATTCTAATCTTTAAGAATCTCATTAATTATCTGTATTTTGATGACAGTTAGAAACCTGGTCATTTTCATGAATTTTCCTAACAGCTAGACAGAATCTTGCAGTCCTGGGGATTATAGGGGAGCACATTTTTACTTGAGGCTGAAGAATATGCCTTGCTCTTATCCCACTGGCTTCCCTATTCACCTCTTGGTCCACCTTGCCAAGGATAAAGTTCTAGAGGTCTGACTCCATGCTGGGGATAAGAGGTGACTAGTCACATATTAGTTCTTACTCCCCATCAGCTGTCTACATACAGTGGTCCCTTGTGTTTAAGGGTCTGGTAGACAGGAGATGCAGAGGACTAGAGTTGTGGAGCCCACCTCCAGGCGGTAGTCAAAGCCATTCCAAGGGCCTGGGGGGAAGATGGACTGTTCTTCTCTAGGTAAGCAGGTGTAAATGTTGCAGGAGTAGAGGCAGTCAGGGAAGGTATGTCCCACTGATTGGAGCTGTGTCCTGGGAGATTGCCCGGCGGGCCTATTTTTGCAGAAATGGTCCAGTCCCAGTTCCCAGGTGCCTGCTGATTCAGGGCAATTCATCATTAGTTAATATTTCAGTGCCTATCGAGCGCTGCTTCCCTGTGCTCTCTGTAGCTCCAGAAATGCTTGCTTGGGGATGTGCGGCTAGGACCCAGAACTCCAGGAGAGAATAAGAAACACACGTGCATTCCCATTGCCAAAAACCACTTCTTTGCAGCTGCAGAAGAGAAACAGATATCAACACATTTAAGCCATACAGAAGGGGGAAGAATTCCACCCCAAATGAAACTTTGTTTGCCAAGTTTCTCGCTAGTCTTTCCTATACGGGGGGTAGGAAACATTCCCAGAAGAGGATGGCAAGTGAAGTTATGACAAACTTAACCGACTGAGCCACCCAGGTGCCCAAAGTTACGACAAACTTAAAAAAGGCAGTTTGCAAGGGAACGTGATCTTCAACAAATGAAAAAGTGTAAATGGTAATATTCCAGCAAATTAGCTCCTAGAGAAACCCTTAGGCAGAACTGTAAGCCACTATAATTAAGGATTCGGAAAATATCAGTATTTAATTAGAACCTCTTTTCTTGGTGAAATGCTGTTGTGTTGCTCTAACTTCAGGTGTAAGCAACTAAACATACCCATTTCGAAAACATGTTTTGTTGCAAGCCTAGAATCAATGCTAATGTTAATTTGCTTATCTTGTGGCTTCCTCGCCTGCTTTTTGTTTTGTTTTGTCTTATTTGTTTCCGATTAGAGCTGAATTTTAAGAGCATTTTATCTTTAATTCCTGAATACAGCCATCTCCAGTTCCCAGGCTGTTACAGGTATTTATTCACACACACTGGGGAACATCCCATAAACCTACCAACTCCTCTGTAATCTAATAAACACGGTTCCTCTAATATTTAATGCATATTTCTGGCAGTTGTTTTAGACAAGGAGTTTTCAAATCCATTCCCAATGTAATCAAATATCTTGACAATAGCAAAATGTTTCAGCTTTATCCCTTAACAACATTATAGAAATTGGCTTGTGCCACATGAAATGCCGATTAAAACACACACACACGCACGCATGCACACACGGAATACCTGGTGCCTGACTCACGATCAGTCTTAGGCCCCATTCTTTGCACCTGGAAAATTCCAGACAACAGATAAACCTTTATTCCTTTGCCTATATAGGGACGCGTGTAACTCAAAATGTTTTCCCGCCGTGATGGAGAAGATGAAGCATTATCAAGACTAACGCTACAATTTAACGCTTCAGAGGAACGAGTGTATATCATCACTCCCTCCGTAGCCAAGCACACTAATTAATATTTATTGCACCTGTCAAGCCAGGAGCCCCAGCCAATCCATTCCTGTGGCAGTTCAATGGGAGACTGGACACCGTATTTCTCCTTGGCAGACACGTTTGGGTCATCAGCAAAGACAAAAGCCCCTCACCCCAGCGAGACGTCCTAAACGCTGGCTTTTCTCTTGCAAGATTAAACCATTAATTCTGTTCCTGTTAATTTTTCTCCTTGTTGGAGATTGCTGTAAAAAAGGAAGTGAGGGGAGGATGGAGAAAGGATGAGAAGCAGCTGCACGTTCAGGATCAGCTGTCGAACGTATTTATTAGAACAAGGGCTTTTGGAACCCATGACCTTTGCTTTGTATCAGACATCCCTTAAAGGTTACAGACATGTTGGGAGAGAGATGGCTATAAATCCTCCTGAAGTTTAATCAAAAGCGGCTGACGACCCAGCAGTAAACATGTTATTAAAACTCTTTGGCTTCAAACTTGGTTCAGCATTGTCAATACACCTCCATCATCAACAGGTAGCTGGCAGTGGAATTAATTAAGCTAGGGTAAAATAATAAATGAATTCTCATATTGCACCTACATCAAGGAATTTGGCACTCGGCACAGAGAAGTTTCTATCAAGGCTGTGAATCATTCTGTAGCACATCTGAGTAAACCCAGCACGGCTGTGGAACGAAGTTTTCTCAAAAATTTAATTAGGAGAACATGTAAACCGTACTGGAGAAAAGTAGGGCACCAAATGCTGCTTTATTTATTTTATTTTACTTTTTTGCTAATTCTATCAGGAGCACCTCTGTCATTAGAACCACATGACCCAGACTGTCAAGCTCTTGATTAACAGGAGGAATACCCATGAACTGATCACCGAAGATTATCTGGGCCATTAAATTTTCCCTTTGACATAACTACTCTTCCCTTGAGGATGACAATATATTTTTTTTAATTTTTAATTTTTTTAAAGATTTCATTTATTTATTTGAGTGGGAGAGCGTGAGAGAGCGAGCACGAGCAGGGGGAGTGGCAGAAGGAGAAGCAGACGTCCCGCTGAGCCGGAAGCCTGAAGAGAGGCTCCATCCCCAGATCCTGGGATCATGACCTGAGCCGAAGGCAGATGCTTAACCGACTGAGCCACCCAGGTACGCCGAGGATGACAATATTAACACTGATGATAACAAAGCAAGAAGAGCAATAATAAAAGAGCTAGCAGATTCTGAGCTGGTATGATGCCCCAGGGACTAAATGCTTTACATACATTATCTCATTTAATTCTTACAACCCTTGGAGGCAGGAGTTATTAGGTCCATTATAAACAGATGAGGAATGGAGGTATAGAGGATGCTTGTAACCAATATCACTCAGGTATAGTCTGTTACACTCCAAAGCTGTTCTCCTGACTATTGCCTTGTCTCTAGGATGGAGGCTACTTCAGAGGGCGGTGGGGTAGTATGAGAAGAATTCATTTACATGGGAGAGCCACACCTCTGCAACCTCTCTAGTGCTGTCCCCTGGCTCCTGCTTGGGTCCATATTTCCCTGGGGCAGTGTTGTTCATGTCCTGATCTCTGATTTTGAGCTCCTTTCTCCCAAACTCTCCCCATCCAAACTTTCCCCAGGGTCCATGATGGCTTGCTGGTTACCTTCACTATATGTTACTCATTTGTGGTAAGGTCCATGCTTCTCTCATCAGTGCCTAATATGATTCTTTGGGAGCCTTCTATTCTCTTATTCCATTTCTCTTCTGACTAATCGATGGGCCTGGCATATACATCCAAATGCTGTCTGCAACATCATCGATTACTCCTCTCACAGTGCATTACGGCCGCACCAATAATGTTTCCCCAAAACCACCCTACAGTGTGTTTGTGGGTTTACCACTGCTAGAGACTTTGAAAGTCAATTTAGTGATTTCTAATTTTTTATTGGGGGCGTGGTTGTCAATGATGACTTATTTGGGGTTGGTAGTGACCAGGTTGAAGAGAGATTCTTAAAATCCCAGAGCCAAGAAGACTGTACAGACCACTGGGCTTTAGAAAGAGCCTTTCCACTCACTAGGCTGGCCAGTCACCTAATGCCTTAGCCTCAGATTCCTCACTGTAAGTTGGGGATATTTATTCCCCTTTCCATAGCGTTGTTAGAAAGATTAAATGAGATGACATATACAAAACCTTCAGCGCAGCATACGCGCTCATTATTATTAGATGTTTTGCATATAGTTTTCCAAGGGTCGTTTTCAAAGGGTGGTCCTCCAAACAGGAGCAGGGGTATTGCCTGGGAACATGTTAAAGTGTAAATGCCTGGGCCCACCCTAGACCTACTGAATCAGAACTTCTGGGTGTGGGTCCCAGTTATTGCATTTTAACAAGCCCTCATGTGATTGTGATGCTCTAATGTTTGGGGACCACCGGCCTACATTCCAAGGCTTCAACTTGGCAAGAGTTACATTTTGATGGCTGGACACCTGTTTTCCCCTTCCTCTCTTCCTCGTTTGGTTAATGATGACGGCCACTTGCTCACCATCTTTCTCCTCTTCGCTCTTGGTGTGGGGTAGAGGATTCAGCTGGCTTCCCTATTCAAAGTAAGATTTTGACTGGGAAACTTTGCTCCACTAGGGGCTCATCTGTCTTTCTAATAAATGTCTCCTGCTTCCCATGCTGTTCTAGTGGAAATCGTGGGACCCTCCAGGTAGGAGCTGATTCTATGCTCTGTGGATTGTCTGCCTCACTTTGTAGTCCTGATGATTATTCCTAATAATAATAATTACTGAAAGCTTTTCTTTGACTTGATTACTGCTTCATGCTGAAGAAAAAAAAAAACTCCCTTCAATTTTTTTTTTCCTTTTCTGAGGCCTGACAAATGACTATTACCATGTTAAATCATTCACCTGTGTAAAGCAAAGATTTTTATTTATGTCTCTGATGTTTGTTCTTTAGTATCTTTAGAAAAACATAGAATTTATATTAAATTGTAAATGGGGACTTTCACTCTAAACAAAGGTCGGCGGCTTTTCCCTTTTACTTGTTTGCCATACTTAATTCAACTCTGGAAGACTGGTACACGCATCATTTCCTCCTCATCTCTGTTTCACCGTTGAGTGAAGTGTTTTGAATTAATTCTGTTAAATTATTAATAGCTCACTACTGGAAAACATTCCAGCTCCAGAGTTTGTATTTCATCAAGCGCCGTGAAGTAATATGGTAGATTTCATGCACACGAATGAATATGCTTCTAGTAGTTAGGTGAAATTTTGGCTCTGGCCTACGCACAATGAATTCTCATGAAGATATAATTTAATAACAAAGTGGATATTTTAGTTTTCATTAAATCAGGGCAGTTTCCTGGGAATCAAATGATCAGAATTACAGAATGGGTTGGGTCATTCATTTATTTCATTGAAATGTGCTTGGCGCTGGCAGTATGGGGGACGAAAGGAGACACGGGCTTTGCCCCTAAGGACCTTATGGTCTAGTGAAGAAGACAATCAACGGATCACCAGAATAAATGTAAAATGACAACCATGGGAACTGTTATAAAAGAAGGGAAGAAGGTACGTGTGAGCATATGACAGAGAAGTTGACCTGGTCTTTCCTGGGAAGTGGTGTTTCCTCTGAGGTGAGGCAGGAGTATGATTATTTCAGGAAAAGGGGTAGGATGGTCATGGGAAAGGGTACTTCAGAGAGATGGAACAACATGTACAAATGTCCTGTGGCAGGAGGGAGCATAGCATCCAAGTGGGGCTAAGACAAGGTCAGTGTGGCTAGGAGTCAGGGAACAATGACGGCCCATCAAGGAGTTTAAAGCAGAGGAAGATGTAAATAGATTTAGGTTTTGGCAAGATCGCTCTGGTTGCAGTGTGGGGCGTGGGGTTGTCAGGAGACCAGAATGAATGTAGGCAGACTAGCCAGCAGGCTATTTCAGAAGAGATAGCACAAAAGGGCTGGATTGGGGTAGAAGTGGCAGAGATGGAGAGAAGGAGTGAATGTAAAGATAATGACAGGATGGTGATGGGCAATAGGTGATTCTCTGATTCTGGTGTGCATATGGGTACTGTTCAGCAAGTTAAGAGACCCCTGGAAGAAAACCAGTTTTGCCAGGGAGCTCATGTCTGCTTTTGGACTGTCGAGTGTGGTAAGCCAAGGGAGGGCAGGATATGTGGGTCTGGAGCTCAGAGGAAAGTCTGAAATAGTATATGTACATTTATATTTATCTGTATGTATGTGGTGATGCATCTATAGGCATGGATGAGACGATGGGGCATAGATTCCTACTTTAAGGAATAGGAAGGAATTCCTACTTTAAGGAATAGAAAGGAATACATTTAATGCTAAGTGGAGGAGAGGACGAGAAGGAATGGCCAGAGGCAGGGAAGGAAATGAGAGTGAGGTATCGCTGAAGCTGAGGAAAGGAAGTATTTCAAGAGAGCAGGAGTGGCCGACAGAGCCAAAGCATGCCAAGAGAAAAGGCCAGCAAAAACATCTACTGGATATGGAGAAACCCGTGGTTTGGTTTGTCTGACACTGGATCTTGGGAAAACAATGAGTGATGATAACATAACAGTGGTCCCTGAGAATAATTGCAATATGTACTGTTGAGGTTATGCATCTCTCCCTACCTGAACCCATCTCTGGCCCGAGAGGGAGGAGAACAGGGAAGAAGACCCCTGAGGTATGAAAGGTAGGGAAGCATATACAAAAGTAGGTTCCAGAGGCAGACGTCAAAGTTTACATTTTGACTCCAAACTACTGAGCTTGGCTGGATTTCTTTATCTCCCTAAATCTGTAAGATGAGCATAACTACCTTACAGGTACTTGTGAGGATTAAGCAGATATGGACCAAAAGCTTAGCAAGGTACCTAGCCCACAGTAAAGGGTAAAAACAATTGTTCGGGGGCGCCTGGGTGGCTCAGTCATTAAGTGTCTGCCTTCGGCTCAGGTCATGATCCCAGGGTCCTGGGATCAAGCCCTGCATCGGGCTCCCTGCTCGGCCAGGAGCCTGCTTCTCCCTCTCCCACTCCCTCTGCTTGTGTTCCCTCTCTAGCTGTCTCTCTCTCTCTGTGTCAAATAAATAAATAAAATCTTTAAAAAACAGAACAAAACAAAACAAAAAGCAATTGTTCGTTTAATAACTGAATGATGGATTTCAAACAGGGAATGAGGAAGCGATACGTATTTTAGCAACACGGCTATATCATCTATCATCTATCATCTGTCTATCATCTATTTAAATGGCTTCATAATTAGAAGAATATTTATCATCTATCTAAATGGCTTCATAATTGGAAGAATAACAATAACTAAATACAAAGAATGCTCATTTCTGTTACCATGGAAGGGGGTTTCTAATAGTGTACCATAGTCCTTTGCTCCAGGCCAGGTCATTTACCTTTTCAGTTAATGCTTTTCATGAGGATATAAAAACAATATTATGAAATGTATGGATGATAAGATGATATGAATGCAGAGTGACAGTAAATATAACCTGTGACAGAATAAAGGTTGAAAACAAAACAAAACAAATGGTCAGAATCAAATCAGACAGAAATTTAACAAATCAACTATTGAGTCTAATAAACCAACTGCACAAATTCAGGACAGTACAATTCATGTGGTTTTTTGTAAGAGATTTAGGTTTTGAATGGACAGTGAGTTCTATATAAGGCCATGATGGGAGACAGCTGCCCCCCAAAAGCTGTGTAGACACTGCTGTAATCAACGTAATTCAGTTTCTCTCTTCTTTTGGGGCCTCATCTAAACTACATTTCCCAACCTCCCTTGTGTCTGGTTTTTGCCAATGGAACACAGGAAAATGTGCTTCTCCTCTGGGCCAAGGCAGTTAAGAGCACTAAGTCTTCTCCCTAATTTCACTTTTCCCTTGACTTAGGGCTAGACCCAGTGGGGCACTCTGAGGACCTAAGAAGTGCCAAAGCCCGGGTCCGTGAAGGAATGTTGAGGAGAGCCCTTCCCCTGCCCTTACCTCCTGATCTGTAACTTCATGTCACCTAAGAAGTGAGAAAAAGCCCAAACTAGCCCGCGCGCTCGAGCTTCTCGCTCTCGCTCGCCCGCCCACTCCCTTGCTAACTCGCGCTTTCGCTCGCGCTCTCCTCGCGGATCGAAGGGGCTCTAGCCACAGCCTCTGGCTGGGAAGGGAGACAGAGGCGGTGGCTCAGGGGGAACGAGGCTGCAGTGGTGGTGGTGGGAAGGTGTTGGGCGAGGACGAGCAGCAGGAGCAAACTATCGCCAAGGACCTGGTCGTGACCAAGTATAAGATGGGGGGTGACATCGCCAACCAGGTACTTCGGTCTTTGGTGGAAGCATCCTGCTCAGGTGTGTGGGTACTGAGCCTGTGTGAGAAAGGTGATGCCATGATTATGGAAGAGACAGGGAAAATTTTCAAGAAAGAAAAAGAAATGAAGAAAGGTATTGCCTTTCCCACCAGCATTTCAGTAAATAATTGTGTATGTCACTTCTCTTCTTTGAAGAGCGACCAGGACTATATTCTCAAGGAAGGTGACTTGGTAAAAATTGACCTTGGGGTCCATTTGGATGGATTCATCACTAATGTGGCTCACACTTTCGTGGTTGATGTAGCTCAGGGGACCCAAGTAACAGGGCGGAAAGCAGATGTCATTAAGGCAGCTCATCTTTGTGCTGAAGCTGTCCTACGCCTGGTCAAACCTGGAAACCAGAACACACAAGTGACAGAAGCCTGGAACAAAGTTGCCCACTCGTTTAATTGCACACCAATAGGAGGTATGTTGTCCCATCAATTGAAGCAGCATGTCATCAATGGAGAGAAAACCATTATCCAGAATCCCACAGACGAGCAGAAGAAGGACCATGAAAAAGCTGAATTTGAGGTACATGAAGTATATGCTGTGGATGTTCTTGTCAGCTCAGGAGAGGGCAAGGCCAAGGATGCAGGGCAGAGAACCACCATTTACAAAATGAGACCCTTCTAAACAGTATGGCCTGAAAATGAAAATTTCGCGTGCCTTCTTCAGTGAGGTTGAAAGGCGTTTTGATGCCATGCCATTTACTTTAAGAGCATGTGACGATGAGAAGAAGGCCCGGATGGATGTGGTGGAGTATGCCAAACATAAACTGCTGCAGTCATTTAATGTTCTCTATGAGAAGGAGGGTGAATTTTTTGCCCAGTTTAAATTTACAGTCCTGCTCATGCCCAATGGCCCCATGCGGATAACCAGTGGTCCCTTTGAACCTGACCTCTACAAGTCTGAGATGGAGGTCCAGGATGCAGAGCTAAAGGCCCTCCTCCAGAGTTCTGCAAGTCAGAAAACGCAGAAAAAGAAAAAAAAAGAAGGCCTCCAAGACTGCAGAGAATGCCACCAGTGGGGAAACATTAAAGAGAATGAAGCTGGGGACTGAGGTGGGTCCCATCTCCCCAGCTTGCTGCTCCTGCCTCATCCCCCTCCCACCACACCCCAGGCTCTGTGAAGTGCAGTTCGTCTTCTCCACCCAGGACCGCCAACAGAGCAGGGTCTCCCTGCCCCCATCCCTGTCCCCATCCAACCCCTTCCAACAACAACCAGCTCCAACTGACTCTGGTCTTGGGAGGCCAGGCTTCCCAGCCACCGAAGACTACTTTAAATAGAAAAGAGAAATTGAATAATAAAATCAGGAGTCAAAAAAACAAAACAAAATAAAACAAAAAACCCAAACTATTATGGGTTAAGCCATGGAGATTTGGGGACTAGTACCACAATGACCACCATTATTTCTCACTAAAAAATCAACAACCACCAAAAATAGAAATGAAACAAAACCACTTTAGTTTTTCGTGATATTAATAGAAGTATGGTGTCCAGTTTAATGGGAAATGATATTCTGATAGAAATTGTCCAGGAAGATACTAATGACTTGACCAAGATTTTGTTTTCTATTAGTAGAGCTATAGACCACAGCCTGATTTTTAGGTTCTTGGCTTCACACAAGAAGACATGGACACGTTGGGAGAGATCTTGGCATACACTAAACATTCAGTAAGTATCTGTCAATGAATAAATATTAAAATGTATACGTTCAATGGTATGACCACAAGAGAGGTGGTAAATTGAATCCATGTCCTATTAAGGCTGAGATTATTCAGCCCGGAGAAAATGAGACAGGATCTGTAACACCAACTATTATAAGTACTATTTTGTAGAAGAAGTATTAGATCAGTTCTCTGGGAGCCCACCAGGTGGAACTGGAATTAATAGCTTGAAGTTAGACATTTCTGTTCATTGTATGATGATGGAACTTATGGAAGTCCCTCATCAGTCAGAGATGTTCAAAGAAGTAATCTCTAACAGCATTTGAAGTGTTTAAGCAAAGAGTGAGTGACCATCGGTTGGGGGATATTATGGAAGAAATTCAAGTACTGAATGGAATCCTGGATAAGATGCACCTTAAGACCTCTTATAACCTTAAGGTTCTATGTTCACATGGTTCTAAAATAAATTTCATCTAGAGATAGCGTCAACAAAAGCCACTGAACATAGAGACTCCTGTGGTGGGCCACACCTAAATTATCTACAGTGAGAGAAAAAGTCTTTTTCGTCTTTTAAATAGTAGTACTATTTTGTTCCTTGTAGAGCAGAGATGATGAATACTTTTCCCAACTGTCTTCTCCAGATTGCTAAATGTGGCTCTGCCTGATAATTTTTTAAATCTTTTTTTATATTATTATTATTATTTTTATTATGTTATGTTAATCACCATACATTACATCATTAGTTTTTTTTTTTTTAAAGATTTTATTTATTTATTTGAGACAGAATGAGAGAGAGAGAGAGCACATGAGAGGGGGGAGGGTCAGAGGGAGAAGCAGGCTCCCCGCCGAGCAGGGAGCCCGATGCGGGACTCGATCCCGGGACTCCAGGATCATGACCTGAGCTGAAGGCAGTCGCTTAACCGACTGAGCCACCCAGGCGCCCTACATCATTAGTTTTTGATGTAGCGTTCCGTGATTCATTGTTTGCGTATAACACCTAGTGCTCCATGCAGAATGTGCCCTCTTTAATACCCATCACCAGGCTAACTCATCCTCCCACCTCCCTCCCCCTAGAACCCTCAGTTTGTTTTTCAGAGTCCATCATCTCTCATGGTTCGTCTCCCCCTCCGATTTCCCCCCCCTTCATTCTTCCCCTCCTGCTATCTTCTTTTTCTTCTTCTTCTTTTTTTTTTTTTAACTTATAATGTATTATTTGTTTCAGAGGTACAGGTCTGTGATTCAACAGTCTTACACAATTCACAGTGCTCACCATAGCACATACCCTCCCCAATATCTATCACCCAGCCACCTCATCCTTCCCACCCCCCACCACTCC
>NC_138373.1:139261137-139350678 GCF_054177405.1 Leptonychotes weddellii | reverse complement strand
CCCCCCTCCCCCCCCCCCCCCGCAATGTGTCAGGTCCTTCGTTGGGCATGAGAGACACAAGGGATGTGTGACTCAGAGTCCCTGCCTCAGAGGAGCTCACGGTCTAGAGCCACCGTGAGAAGATTTATCCAGTGCTCTAATACTGGGCTTAGAATGAATTTGAGGCTAGATTAACCAGGAACAACCTATGAACAGTTACTTAGCTTTGATTATCCTTTTCTTGAATCTTTTTCTTTCTTGAAGGATAATGTCTTGGGCTGTGAATCCCATAGATTCAGGGCTCAGAAATAAAATACTTCAAGTCCAAAGGATGGGCCCTCCTTTATTCCTGTTGTCTGGTGGGGTGCTCTGCATCTTGGGCATATTTAATTAATTTCCCACACACTGGCTACTCTCACCACACTTAAGAGTATTTGCAGTTGTTATGGACTTAATTGTGTCCCCTTAAAATTCATATGTTGAAGTCCTAATACATCATACCTTAGAATGTGACTGTATTTGGAGATAAAGTGTTTAAAGAGGTAATTAGGGTGAAGTGAGGTCATATTTGTGGACCCTGATCCAATCTGACAGGTGTCCTCAGAAGAAGAGGAAGAGGACTAGGGATGCACACACTCAGAGGAAAGGCTGTGTGAGGACACAGTGAGCAGTGGCCATCTGCAAGCCAAGAGAGAAATCTCAGGAGAAACTGAACCTGCCAAAACCTTGATCTTGGACGTCTAGCCTCCAGAATGGGGAAGAAATAAATTTCTGCTCTTGAAGCTGCCCAGTCTGTGGTATTTTGCTATGGCAGCCTGAGCTGACTAAGACAGCAACTATTTTTGATACCACTCCATTTTTGGTAAAGTTGCCAAATTGAGCAGTCATTCCCAAATTCTCCTCCAGGTTCTGCAATGGCCCCTGTGAACCCCAACCATTTTCTCGTGCCTCTATGATGAAAGTGCTCTCGCTTTCTGTTCCAGATTTTCCATAAGATTTGAAAAATTTCAAGGCTAAAGAAGAAGAGAAAAATCCATTTTTCTCTTTGAACTCCACCAAAGTCACCTCAGGAAAGGCTTGATTGTCACCTTGTTCTCTCCCCAGGAGACAGGGATGGAGAAGCTGGCTGAGATGTAATGCTAAGTCTCTGCAGTGACATTTGTCTCAAAATGTACCAAAGAAACTACACTAGTGGGAGCAAAGGTTGGCCCTGCAGAGGGGCAGTATTGGGTTAACTTCTTAAAATCCCAGGTGTTGGAAATGTACCTGCAGGAGCTTCATAAAGATAGGTATATTCTAAGGCAGAAACACTAATAGGAGTTCAAATTAAAGAAATGACATGAAATTGCATTTCTTAAGAAGGAAAATAACACTCAGGAACATTAAATGATTTAATTATGCTTGAAAGAGCTTCTCAAGCTAAAAATGTAACAAAAGCAAAACGTGTTGGGATATGAAGTTTGAGAAAGCAGCCATAAGAAAAATCTTGAAAGCAAAGTACGTAATCATCCATAGCCATATCGAGGGCAAAGAGGACCCTCCATTAACATTCATTTTGTTTTTTCTAGGACAAGGACCCGGAAGAACAGAGCAATACTTTTGTGTATTATTGAGGCTTAATTATCCCTAGTGGGAAGAAATACTGTGAGCCTTAAGATTCTTCATCTTAATAGTTCTCAAATATATTAATGTACATTTAACACATAGCATTAAAATTAGTCAATAGTTCTTCTAGTTTCCTTAAGGACACACATAAAAAATGACCATTCTCAGAAGCAGTTGTTGAGATGATAGCAAATACTTTGTCATTAACACCTGAAAAATTTTATGTGTGTGTGTATGTGTATAACATAATTTACATATATATATGTAAATTGGGACATTCCATACATGCCAGTATTTACTATATTCTAACCCTATTTGGAAAAGGGTCATGGGCATATTTACCCCCAAATGTTTTTCTCGTAATGAACTAGCATCCTGAATGGAATCTATGACTTAAATAGATTCTTGAGCCACCTCTGCATCCTCCAGTTTCAGTTCTAAAGTTTAAACAGAATACAAAATGGCCCATGTGGACTGGGGCGCAAAGTCCCCTTGACTGAACAGTTCCTGGTATGGTACAAATTTTCTTTTATGGTGCCAATTAGTGTCTGACTTGTCTTTTTGCCATGTGATGAATTAAAAATGCATGATTTGGAGGCTGGAAAGCTAACCAGCTTCTGGATAGAATCCCCTGGACACTGCCATTCTTCCAGTTGATCTTTTTGCCCTCCCTGTGTTGGCAAGTACCGCCTCTATCGCCCACTGCTTACATCTTTCCCTAACAGATGGTTCTTTTTACTAGTCAAGATCCAATCTGGTGATTTACTTTAATATGCTTTGGCCTAAAGAATACCCATGACAGATAGCTAGCACAGCCTCCCGAAGCAAAATTTTGCAAAGGAGAAGTTAAGTAGACACATGCTATCTAGACTGCATTCCATTTTATGCACCCCATAAATCAGAATATTTGTCAACAACAATTAAAATGTAGTTTCCCCAGTAATAAACATTACAGGGAGGAACAAATCAAGTTTCATTTATTCTGTCAGAAACCGAAGGCGAGCGCTTCCTATTATTTTGTGGATAATCTCTGAGGAGTAAACTAAGCACGATTACATTCTTGATTTTAATTAAAACTCTGGGTACCTTTCAAGTTCCGTTAGGGAGATGTCCTGGGCCTGCTTAGCTGAGGTCTGCACTGTGAAGTTAATTTGACATATAACATATTTTTCATGAGGTAACTGTCACAGGAAGCTGTTTGTAAGAGCCTCTCCAGTGCCTGTGGGCCCCACAAAAAGTAATGACTTCTCCTGAAGCAGCAACTTCGCCAGGAAGTACATCTGCATAAGAGTCCCCAAAGCCTTCCCAATAATGTCATTAAGCTGGAAAAAATCAAAGGAAAAGGCGCCCAAAAGATGCTGTTAAAAATGTTTCATTACTCACCGGACACAGAACAACAATAGAACTGAGTCACGGAATCATTTCAAATCACAGTAAAAGGCAGAGCATCCCCAAATGCCTGAAAGGGTGGCAGAGGCAGGGGTGATGGGGTGTGAGCTGGCCCTGCGACGCCGGGAAGGGCGCTGTGGAAGGCCCGCGTTCCCACTGCCCTTCTCTGAGGGCCCTGTTCTTCGGGAGCGGGCCTGACTTGCCACGCTTAGCTGTTAGTTTTTGTCTTACTTGACCTGGCGTTGGCTTATATCTGCTGATTTTCTGCTTGGCCCATGTTTTGAACTCATTTCTGCAAAGTACTAAGCAGAACTGCCGTGAGGGTGCTGGCTAGTGTGAGCTGTGCTGTAAGGGGCCTGTCGAGGGGAGAGGCCACACACGGCCCCTCTTCCTGACCCTCCCCCTAACCCTCCTCCCCACCCACCCTCACCAGGATTTCCCTATGCTTGAGTCTGAGAAGTAGATGCTCCTCCAGGGCATTTCTTAGAATCATAGCAAAGCTGAGCTACTATTATCTTCTCCAGCTGGTCTGTTAATTTGCAGACGGTGAGGCTAACGCAGGAAAAGAGAAATGACAGTTTTTCTTGGTCTCACCAGCCACACATATTCATTGCCATCTTTGACTCTGAAGGGCACTCGATTTGTCCTTTCGTGTGGGAGCTTTTCACTTCCAAGCAATGATCGCTGCAGTAGTGATATTTATCACTATTTACATAATTGTAATATTATTGTCTATATTCATGATACTGTGCATTAGCTCTGCATGGCTTATTTACTACTCATTACATGTTCGTGCCTTTAAACACCATCAGCCTCCATCCCCTGGCGACTACCATTTCACTCTCTTTTTTACAGCTTTGAATTTTTTAGATTCCACATATAAATGATATCGTACTTGTCTTTCTCTGACTTCTCTCACTTAGCAAAATGTGCTCAAGGTCCATCCATCGTGTCCCAAATGGCAGGATATCCTCCTTTCTCGTGGCTGAATAATATTCCAGGTAAGTGTATTTGTTACTGTTAATAACCCAAAAGCCTGACTATGATGGATATATGAACAAGTGTGCTGTGTACACCATGTAGTATATACCTGATTTCTGTTCTAAGTTCTTGACATCAACCATCTTTAACGCTCCTAATAATCTTCCGAAGAAGTGAGTATTATAAACCCTACTTTTCAGATGAACAAACAGAAGTTCAGTGAGTGTAAGCAAGTTGCCCGAAGTAACACAACTACTCAGTGCTGGCCAAACTAGCCCTCCAGCCAGGGGCATGCCAAAGTCAGTGTCCCATGCTGAACAGCATCACAGAGGAGAGTAAGGAGCTTGGTTTGGACGGTTAAAGCTTAGAGAGGAATGGAGAAATGGTGGGCTAGTACTGGGTTTTGAACTGGAAGGATGGGACCCTATATTATAACAGTTATATGGGTAAGAGGTTCCCTCCCCCCTTCAAGGAGACCCATTCTCCTTCAGCTTCTTATTTTTCTCATTTATTCTTTTTTTTTAAAAAGATTTTATTTATTTATTTGAGAGAGAGAGAGAGAGCATCTCTCATTTATTCTCAATACAATCCTAGCACAGCGTCCCAGAGTAGGAGCTCAGCCATCATCTGTTGAATAAAGAAGAGAAACGACCACAGACTGGCCACCTAGTGCTCATTCCTTCATTGCTAACCTTACCTCTTACTTTGCTGCCAGCATTCCAACGAGGACATTTTTAGCCACAAATGTGTCTCTCCTTTCTAACTTCCCCAAGTTTCTGAAGGCCTATTTATATCACCATCTTTCCAGGACTTATTTTGAAATTGTGGACTTCTTTCGCAAATATAGAAATCCTCAGTAGAGCTGACACTTAGTCTGTGAGTTGGTACTGAGCAGGGTAAGGAAAATAAATAAACACACAAAAAACAAAGCCCAGTTAGACCGGATCCAGTTCTGGCCACATACAGTAATTGCTACATTTTATGTATTTCCCCGAGTAACTTCTCTTCACAAGATTTTGATCATCAGAGAACATAGGACCTGATATCAAGATGGGTGGAAAAAAAGAGATAAAAAAAATCAGTCTTTCATGTTATCACCACACACACACACACAAAATGGTAATTATGTGAGGGGATTGAGGTGTTAATTAACATCATTGTGGTAATCATTTTGCAGTATATTCGTGTACAAAAATCATTATATCATACACCTTAAACTTACATATGTTATATGACAATAGTATCTCAATAAAGCTGGAGAGAAAAAGTACCATAATGAATATACACTGCTACCTTTTGATGGATATTTAGGTTATTTCTTGGTATCTATGTTTGTTTTGATAATGATCAGAAAGTAGCAAGGAGCATCCTGTACCCATAACTTTGCAAATCTGCATGAGTTTTTCTATGAAATAAATTCATACAAGTAAAAATACTCCCCCCCCAAAAACTGGGTGGATGATACCCCAGGTATTAACACATGAGAATTTCCTTTGAGTTGCTGTATTCGTCAAATTAACCAAACCTTAGTGAGTAGCAGAAGCTGCACATGGCCAATGGAAGGAATCCCTGCTAAGTTGGGATTCTGGAATATTCAGCAACTACTGGCACTGCTGCAAAGTCCTTTATTCCTTTTGGGGGCCCTCCTTTTTTCCTTTGGACTTACTAACTCCAGGACATCAAATGGCTTGAAAGAGTTAATGTAATTCTTCGGCAATCTCTCTCTCTCTCAGGCTCAGCTTTCTCATTTGTGAAAAAGGCTGTTATGGTCTGAATGTTTGTGTCCCTTCCAAATTCATGTCGAAATCCTAAGGGCCAATGTGATGGTATTATGAGGTGGAGCCGCCCTCAGGGAGGTGCTTAGGTCATGGGGGTGGAGCCTTCATGAATGGGATTGGTGGCCCTTCAGAGCTCCTAGCCACCCTGGCCAGGAGAGGCTACAGCAAAAAGATAGCCCTCCAGGAGGCAGGTCTTCACCTGACCCAAAATCTGCCTGTGCCTTGATCTTGGACTTCCTAACCCCCAGAACTGTGATTGCTGTTGTTTACAAGCCACCTAGTCTCTGGGGTGTTTTGTTAGAGCAGCCTGAACAGACCAAGACATTAGCGCGACAGTCTGCCTTCAATGTTGTAAGAATTAAATGCAGCATTCATAATATTAATAGCTCACATTACTATTCTAAGGTATATTTATATCTACCTATATCACTGTCTATCTACCTATTTATGTAATCATTTGATCCTCATAACAACCCTGTGAGGTAGAAATCATTTTCTCTGCAACAGATAAGAAAACCCTGCTCAGTAATTGCCTGAGATAATTGCACTGAGGCAGATTTGTGAATTCCCCGGGGCTGACCCACTCTTGCGCTTGTCAGGCCTCCTGGGGCCTGGAACAGTGCTAGGCACAGAGAGGCACCTACAAATGTACCTTGACTCTGAATTTGGATGCCGGTATTTTTCTCCACAAAGTCGGAACTGAAAAATCACGAAGTATAAGAAGCACAGGCAATTAGTAGTGCTATGTTGTGGCTTTATGTTCTCCAGCTTGGCTTATGGTTACCCAGTCATAGTAACAAAAACATCTATGGGCAGCCTGTCTACGCCTCGTTCAACCTCTGCTGGCATCCCGTGGCTCCTTATCTGATGAATAATGTCCCATCCTGGCATGTGGATAAGCCCAGTGAGATTTTTAGTGGGCAGAGGGTGTAATATGGAGGAAAAATAGTCTAGGCTGACATGGCGTGCCAGAGACAGCCATTATGGATGATATCATTGTCCTCAATATGGCACTTGGTTAGACTTGAAAAACTCCCTCATTCCCTGCTACATGCAATTCAGGCTTGTCTTTTAACCTCTGCAATGTTAATCTGTATAGCCACAGGATATCTTCAGTCACAAGATTACAAATCCCTGGTCTAGAAGGTCAAAAACCACATCACCATCACTCTAGATCCTTCCTCCAGCATCCCCACCCCCCTCCACCGCTAGCTCCTTGGCCCTCAAATCCCCCGAAGAAATGGAACATGCAGTCATTCAAAAAAATATGTATTGTTGCAAAGGTCAAAGCAGTAAACTCCAATTCAACAGAATCTAAGAAGGATTACAATTCTGATCCCCCTGTCTGGTGACAGACGTCATCTTTGGAGGAGAAAAAAAGCAGTGTGCTATCAATCCACTCTAGTACAGAGGGCAGGAGGAGCCATGAACTTAACTATTTTGGTCCCAGGAGGACTGGGGGAAATCTCCCAAGGATGTGCTGCGAGCTGGTATGGAGCAGCTCTGGCCGAGTGTTTGGTCTCTGCCCAGCATTCGCAAGGAGCCTGGCAGTAGCTAACGAGCCTCTTTGAAATGACTCTTTTGCACTGGGGAAAGAAGTTCACGGTGGATGGAATGTCATCTCCATTTCTGAACAGAGATGAAAAAGTGCCACTGCATGATAGTGAGTTGTCAAAGAGGGGAGAAATAGAGGTTGAGCAGAGATTCTTTTGTCCTCAGTGGGTTTGGGTTGAAATGTAAAAATAATCAAATTATTATGGCTCTTCTAATGGAAAAAGTGGACTCTTCTTGTATTCGCCACTTCCCCCCACCCCGCCTTTTTTTTGTGTGTGTAAATAGAAGAGCAAATGCTTTAAAGGATACCTTACGTGTGTCTGAGGGTGAAGATAATTTTATTAGGAAAGAAATTGTGAAAAGAACAACTAACATAACATTAGGTTCATAGCACACACAAAATGAGGGTGGGATGTGAAACTCTGGAAGTCAAAAAATGCAGGGATGATGGATTGAAGAGGAAATGCTTTGAATCGGCTAATTTTCACAGTCTGAAGTCTGAAAGAAAATTGGGGCATGCGAGGACAATGTGTCAAAAGTTTTAGCAAGAAAGGAGAATGTTCTAAGCAGACTGAATTATAACGCTTTGGGTGGATCAGAACTCATCATTCAGGTTCTCCCTTCTTTGCAGCGGCTCCATGCAGGAGCTTGTTAGAAATGCAAACACTCAGGCCTCCTCATCGAATCAAAATCTGAATTTTTAAGAAAAATCTCCAGGTGACATGTATGCACATTAAAGTTCAAGAATTTCTGATATAGTCTAGTACTTTCTACTAGTCCTCTAGAGCTATTAAGTTTTTCACCTTTTGCTCCCACGACTTATTTACCAAATCCACTACACAATAAACTTGCAAAGAGAATTAAGCCCCATATTATCCGGCAAATGCTTTCCTTCAAAAGACAGGAGAGGAAGACTGAGGCCTCTAATGAAGCTTTCGCTTGACCTTTCCCCTACGACCTCACCCTGTATGTTAGCAAATTTTGTCATAAATCGAAATTGCATTGTCAAAACACAGCGCCATGCCAAGTAGCAGCAACAGTATCCACTGAACTCAGTTAATTGTACAAAAGGGCTAGTTAGGCTCCTTGTGACCGGAAGGCCAGCTAACAGCTCTGTGGAGAGAATGCTCCTTGGGAGTGTGTACCTTTCCAGATGACAGAATATAATTAAGATTTGAACTATTAAATGAACTATCAAGAACACAATTATTATTACTACCGCCTCTCTCTCTCTCTCTTTTCTTTTTAAAGCAAAGTTGGGCTACATTAAAGGGCAAATTCAGATATTAGATCTATAGGGTATTTCTGGCTTGGAGTTTTTTCCAACAAAATGGGTTTTCTAAGTTGCTATCTCCCATAATAAGCAGCTTTTCTGAATCTTGAGATTGTTATAAGCATATGGAGAATGTGATCTGCCTGTGGTGCATTGCTGAGAGCAAATTTTTGTAAAGAGTCTCCAATTTGCTTACAAGCTGATTTTTAAAAAACGTATTATTCCAAATTCTCTTGCTCAGATGATAGGAAATATGTTGGAATAATCCAGACTGCCACTAACACGGTGCTCCTGTAAAGTTCCTTGGGTCTTGTGGATTTTCTTGTCCCTAAAATTTGGAGTATTATGTCTCTGGTATAAAAACTGGCTCCAGCTAAAGCTAAGGAGAGCAGGAGATGAATCAATGAGAAAAATGAGTAGGGAAAGGGGCAAAAAGTTGAAAAGAGGAAGGAAAGTGAATGAATCTTGCTATTGGGGATAGTTTAAAAAATTCATTTATTCATTCGTTCATTTTTTGAATATTTATTAAGGGCCCTCTATTCAAAATACTGGGCTAAGCATTGAGGATACATAAGAGTCATACATAAAAGACACGGTCCCTGACCTCATGCAGGTAATAGTCTGGTGAGTGGTGATGGAAACCAATCAGTTAAATATATGTTCAGTTCTTACTCTGTGTTCTGTACTTTGTGCCTAGGTGCTCTGGGGAATGCCAGAAAAATATGACACAATGAAGCCTCTTTAAGAGGCATTTAGATCACCTGGAGCTTGTGTCTTTTACCCTTCCCCCCCCTTTTGCTCCTCAGCATCTGTTCCTTTCTTTTCTAGCGACAGCAGCCCCTTTTATGTTGGGGAGCTACAGTGAACATATTAGGTAGAATATGGAGGGATTGTGAATTGCAAGGGCTTGTGAACACATTAGGTAAAATATGGAGGGATTGTGAACTGATTTCCCTTATAAAGACTGCACACAGGCTCAAGCACAACCAGTTGGATGTTCTCTCTTTAGAATTTCAATCCTGAGCCAAACTGCAAAAAACCTGAATTGCTGATTCATCCTCAGTAATGGTGGCCTGAAGAGCTAGTTCTCAGGATACCGGACGTATACTCCCAGAGTTTTCTTGGTTTCTGGCCTTTTCAAGCCAAGTGCTTCATCTGGGAATTCCTCCATTTACTTTTCTTTTTTTTTTTTTTTTATTTATTTTTATTTTTTATTTTTATTTTTTTTAAAAGATTTTATTTATTTATTTGAGACAGAGAGAATGAGAGAGAGAGAGCACATGAGAGGGGGAGGGTCAGAGGGAGAAGCAGGCTCCCTGACGAGCAGGGAGCCCGATGCGGGACTCGATCCAGGGACTCCAGGATCATGACCTGAGCCGAAGGCAGTCGCTTAACCAACTGAGCCACCCAGGCGCCCTCTCCATTTACTTTTCAAATAAAATTCTTTTTGCTTAAGTTAGCAGAGTTGGTTTACGTTTCTTGCACTCCAAGAAACTTGCCAAGTGAAAGTAGTACCAGAAGTGGAGAAATGGATTCTGGGTAGCAAAGAAAAGTGTACTCTAAGTACAGTCACAACCCTCAAGGAGAATACAGTTCATCTGGAGCTTCCTAGTGGGTTCTGAGAGCTTTTGTCTTGCTAGAATTATTTCTACAGGTACAAGTATTAAAACACAGATCTCAACTTCCCTACTTTCACAGGCAATTTCTATAGGATTTCAGGGTTAAGTAAACTTGAAAGGAGAAAGATCCTAACAGAATCACTGAAGAAAATAAAGGAAAAAAAGAGAAGAAAGAGCAAGAGGGAAAGGGAAAATGAGGGAGAGTGGGATGGGCGGGGGAGAGAACGTTGTTATGTGTCTTAATTTTTATTTTTGGTTCTGAATCTGTTTTGTGAAGATTTGTAGGGAAAAGGGTCTCTCTGGCACAATACATCTCATCAACTGTGAAGAGCATTTTCAGAAGAATGGAAAAGACCCCCTTACACACATTCATAGCCTGTAGCTTGTGGTGATGGCTCACCTGTGAGAGACTTAGAAAAATAGAATCAGTTTCAAGACTCTTCAGCCAGTAAATAACATTTCATACAGAGGGATTTCAATCACCCAAAGGCATCTGTCTTGATGACTCTATTTGTAGATAGTAAAATTACCAATGTTTATCAGGGGGTAAAATATTGGCAAGTCCATTCTGTACTTTACCAACTGAAAAGATTCTATTTTTCAAGCAAAAATGTCTGACAAGCAAATCGCATATAATGACATATTTTAGGATCTCACTGAACAATCTCTGTTTCTAGACAATTTAAATCAGATTTGAGCAGGGGAAACTAGATGCTGATAAGAACATTAGTCAGTGATTTTAAACAACGAGTTTGGCCACATCTCTCTAAAGATGCATAGTCTTTAAGGGACAATTAGCCAGGAACATTGCCCCAAATCACTCTCTTGCCTCATGTGTCCGGGCCTACCTATACTGCACCAAATTGGATAATTTGTTTTTTTGCTATTGAGTTATGTGGGTACTTTATATATTTTGGAAACCATCTCCTTATCAGATATATGGTTTGCAAATATTTTTTACTATTCCATAGGTTGTCTTCTCATATTCATTGATTTACATATGTTGTGAAATGATTTAGGTCTTATCTCCTTGGGGGGAAGGGATAGATTTAGGTCCTCTTATGCCAACTTGTGCCCTAAGAAGACTCTTCTTAGTCTGGATACCTTCTCTTGATATACTTCTTTCTCTTTCTCTTGTCTTCTATGGAAATAAAACACAGTTGCCTCAAAGGCCTGATGTTCCTCTTTATGTAGCTGGATGTCCTGCCTGGGGAATATCATGCCTGAAACCTCCTGCCTCCCATTTCTTTACCTACAGAAGTTGCCTGTTAGCACCTAGATTATACAAGGACTATGATCACATGGTAATCACTAATTTTAGCTTTTCTCAGAAAGGTAGCTTTGGGCACTGTCTTAGTCTTTCAGGCTGCTGTAACACAATACTATAGATAGGACTGCTTTACTAGGTGGCTTATAAACAACAGATAATTATTTCTCAGTTCTAGAGGCTAGGAAGTCCAAGAGCAAGATGCTGGCAGATTTGGTGTCTAGTAAGGTCCAGCTTCCTCATAGATGTCTGTCTTTCCTCTGTGTCCTCATTTGGCAGAAGGGGCAAGAGAGCTCTCTGGGTCTCTTTATAAGGTCACTAATCCCATCCATGATGGCTCTATCCTCATGACCTAATATTACCTCCCAAAGGCCCCACCTCCTGATACTATCACGATGGGGGTTAGGATTTCAACATATGAATTTGGGGAGTGGGGGAGACAAATTCAGTCTATAATGTGGATAAGGTAACCTGAATGATCAGGAAAAAAGGGTGTAAAGAGACGTTTTGTATTTTGGGTAGGAGGGAGGAAGCTTCATCCTCTGACAGAGGTAGGGATGGTTTTAGGTGTAGGGATGATTTAGGCCTTACCTCCTTGGGGGGAAGGGATAGATTTAGGTCCTCTTATGCCAACTTGTGCCCTAAGAAGTGGGAATTATGTGAACTGAGAAAGATGTCCACTGGAGTTACAGTCTTGGAGCACTGAGGGGATGGGACCAAAGAACCTAGATGTGGCATCACATCACCTAGAGTGGACATGAGCCCATGGATTATGGCACTGTGTGAGGATGAGCATTGACACTGACACCATGTGTTGTGAGGAGCAGTGGTGGTGGTGGCCTTCAGAGTTCTCTGTGCACCTGGAAAGGGAAGAGAAGGTAATTACCTTTGGAAGCTCTCAGGAGTTCTTGAACAATTGGCAGGGACACCTTGACAGGAGAATATTGGACTTCCTGCTTGTATGGCAGGTGGGAACTTAAGTGATTATTTGTAACAATAAAAGATGTGATTTTACTTGTATTGATATTTTTGGGGGCCATTTCCTTTTGTGTGTGTGATCAATGACATCAATTTTTATTCTCTTATGCTAAAATCAATTAACTTTTTTTCTATTCAAATTAACATGTTGTAATTTGTCTTCTTTATTATCACAGAGAGATAAAAAAGGACAACTCAGTATCATATCCTCTAGCATTTTTTCCCAGTTTTATTGAGAAATAATTGACATACATCAATTTAAGGGGTATAGCAGGATAGTTTGATTTACATATGTTGTGAAATAATTATCATGTTAGGTTAAGCTAACATCCATCTCCTCATATAGTTACAATAACAAGAAAGAAAAAAAGAAAAAATTTCTCTTTCAGATGAGAACTCCTAGAATATACTCTCTTAACAACTTTATGTATCTTATAGCAGTGTTGGCCATAATCATGTTGTACATTACATCACTACTACTTATTTATTTTATAACTGGAAATTTGTACTTTTGAGCACCTTCCCCAAATCTCCTCCCAACTCCACCTCTGATCTCTTTTTCTATGAATTTGTTCTCTCTCTCTTTCTTTTTTTAAGATTTTACATATAAGTGAGATCATACAATATTTTTCTTACTCTAACTTATTTCACCTAGCATATGCCTTCAAGATCCATCCATGTTGTTGCAAATGGTAGGATTTCCTATTTTTAATGACTGGATAATATCCCTTTGTGTGTGTGTATTTCTTTATCCATTCATCCACTGATGGATACTTAGGTTGTTTCCATGTCTTGGCTATTGTAAATAATTCTGCTGTTAATATAGGGACGCAGATATCTTTTTAAAATTAGTTTCAGAGGTAGAATTTAGTGATTCATCAGTTGCATATAACACCCAGTGCTCATTACATCAAGTGCCTTCCTTAATGCCCATCACCCTGTTACCCCATCCTACCACCCACCTCCCCTCCATCCAACCCTCAGTTTGTTTCCTAGAGTTCAGTGTCTCTTATGGTTTGCCTCCCTCTCAATTTTCATCTTATTTTATTTTTCCATCTCTTCCCCTGTATTCATCTGTTTTGTTTCTTAAATTCCACATATGAGTGAAATCATATGGTATTTGTCTTTCTCTGACTGACTTACTTCGCTTAGCATGATCCCCTCTAGTTCCATCTATGTCGTTGCAGATGGCAAGATTTCATTCTTTGTGATGACTGAGTAATATTCCATATATATATATATATATATATATATATATATATATCACATTTTCTTTATCCATTCATCTGTCGATGTATATGCAGGTATCTGGAAAGTTAGTGATTTCATTTCTTTTGAATATATTCCCAGAAAAGTACTTTTTGGATCATATGATAGTTCTACTTTTAATTTTTTGAGTATCCTCCATGCTGTTTTCCATAGTAAATTGGCTGTACCAATTTACATTCCCACCAACAGTGTATAAGGGTTTCCTTTACTCCACATCCATGCCAGCATTTATTATCTCATCTTTTTGATGATGGCCCTTTTAACAGGCCTGAGGTGGTATTTTATTGTGGTTTTTATTTACATTTCCCTAATGAATAGTGATGTTAAACATCTTATTATGTTCTCTGCACCTGTTGACCTTTTGTATATCTTCTTTGGAGAAATGCCTACTCAGGTCCTTTGCCTATTTTAAAATTGGATAATTTGTTTTTTTGCTATTGAGTTATGTGGGTTCTTTATATATTTTGGAAACCAACTCCTTATCAGATATATGGTTTGCAAATATTTTTTACTATTCCATAGGTTGTCTTTTCATTTTATTGATTTTTTTTTCTGTGCAGAAGCTTTTTAGTTTGATGTAGTCTTACTTGGTTATTTTTTTATTTTGTTGCTTGTGCTTTAGGTGTGATCTCCAAAACACCATTAGCAAGACCATGTCAAGGAGCTTTATTCCTATCTTTTCTTTTAGGAGTTTTATGGGTTCAGATCCTACATTTAAATCATTAATCCATTTGAGTTAATTTTTGTGAGTGGTATAAGATATGGGTTCAATTTCATTCTTTTATATGTGAATATCCAATTATCCCAGCACCATAACTTAAAGAGACTGTCTTTTCTCCACTGAGTATCATTGGTTCCCTTGTCAAATATTAGTTAACCATATGTGCTTGGGTCTATTTCTGCGCTCTTGATTCTCTTCTATTCGTCTATTTTTCTGTTTTAGTACCTGTACTATTTTGATACTGTAGCTTTATAGTATAACTTGAAATGTGGTGCTTCCTACTTTGTTCTTCTTTCTCAGCTTTTTTTTTTTTTCTTGTCTATTTGGGGTATTTTATGGTTTCATATAAATTTCGGGAGTGTTTCTTCTACTTTTGTAAAAAAAAAAATGTTATTGGAATCCTGATAAGGATTGCACTGAATCTATAGATGACTTTTGGTAGTATTAACATTTTAACAGTATTAATTCTTTCAATCCATGAACATGAGATACCTTTCCATTTATTTTTATCTTCTTCAAATTCTTTCACCATTGTCTAGTGGTTTTCTGAGTAGAGACCTTTCACTTCCTTAGTTAAATTTTATTCCTAAGTATTTTCTTATTTTTGATTTTTGGAACACTTCTTGCCAGTGACATTTAACATTTAGAAATTATATTGCAACTGCTACCTTACGTGTTCTTTCAAATAGGTAGAAAATTTTATATCTTTATAACAATTATACTATAATTCATACACAAATATTTCATGAAATAATGTGTTGCCTAATATGTAGTGATAAAGCTGTGACTATGCTGTCACTTTATTTATTTTTTTAAAAGATTTTATTTATTTATCTGAGAGAGAGAGAGCATGAGCAGTGGGGAGAGGAAGAAGGAGGCTCCTGGCTGAGCAGGGAGCCTGACGTGGGAATTGATCCCAGGACTCTGGGATCATGACTTGAGCTGAAGGCAGATGCTTAACTGACAGAGCCACCCAGGCGTCCCTATGTAGTCACTTTAGAATTAGGTTTTGTTCTTTTGCCAGCCTTTTTGGTGATTAACATAATTTTGGCAAAGAAGAAATTCAATCTTGGCCAAATGAGGCCTTTGCAAGTACCATATTCTTACCAACTCTAATCATTAATTGATTGAGTCATCTATTCATTCATTGACTAAACATTTATTGAGGACCTAACATATATCAAGCACTGTATAGGATTCTGGAGTTTCAAATATAAAGATGATGTGATGTCTTTTCTTTTGTTTTGATGTTTTTTCTTTTCTATTGTTCAGTTAACCAACATA
The DNA here is from genome assembly GCF_054177405.1 of Leptonychotes weddellii. Taxonomy (NCBI): domain Eukaryota; kingdom Metazoa; phylum Chordata; class Mammalia; order Carnivora; family Phocidae; genus Leptonychotes; species Leptonychotes weddellii. The sequence goes on along the minus strand of NC_138373.1, from coordinate 139,334,981 downwards.
TAGTACATCATTAGTTTTTGATGTAATGTTCAATGATTCATTAGTTGCATATAACACCCAGTGCTCATTATCATATGTGCCCTCCTTAATACCGATCACCTGGTTACCCCATCCCCCCACTCCCCTCACTTCTTAACCCTCAGTTTGGTTCCTGGAGTCCAGAGTCTCTCATGGTTTGTCTCCCTCTCTGATTTCTCCCCATTCAGTTTTCCCTCCCTTCCCCTGTGGTCCTCTGCACTATTCCTGATGTTCCACATATGAGTGAAACCATATAATTCTCTTTCTCTGGTTGACTTATTTCACTTAGCATAATCCCCTCCAGTTCCATCCAGGTTGATGCAAATGGTGGGTGCTCATCTTTTTTGATGGCTGAGTAATATTCCATTGTATATATGAACCACATCTTCTTTATCCATTCATCTGTTGAAGGGCATCTTGGCTCCTTCCAAAGTTTGGCTATTGTGGACATTGCTGCTATGAACATTGGGGTGCATGTGCCCCTTCTTTTCACTATGTCTGTATCTTTGGGGTAAATACCTAGTAGTGCAATTTTTGGGTCATAGGGTAAATCTATTTTTAACATCTTGAGGAACCTTGATACTGTTTTCCAGAGTGGCTGTACCAAGTTGCATTCCCACCAACAGTGTAAGAGGGTTCCTCTTTTTCCACATCCTCGTCAACATTTGTTGTTTCCTGTCTTGTTAATTTTTGCCATTCTAACTGGTGTAAGGTGGTATCTTATTGTGGTTTTGATTTGTATTTCCCTGATGGCTAGTGATGTTGAACATTTTTTCATATGTCTGTTAGCCATTTGTATCTCTTCTTTGGAGAAGTGTCTGTTCATGTCTTCTGCCCATTTATTGACTGGATTATTTGTTTTTTGGGTGTTGAGTTTGAGAAGTTCTTTATAGATCTTGGATACCAGCTCTTTATCCGTAATGTTATTTGCAAATATCTTCTCCCATTCCGTGGGTTGCCTCTTAGTTTTGTTGACTGTTTCCTTTGCTGTGCAGAAGCTTTTTATCTTGATGAAGTCCCAAAAGTTCATTTTTGCTTTTGTTTCCCTTGCCTTTAGAGAAATGCATTGAAAGAGGTCACTGTGGCCAACGTTGAAGAGGTTACTGCCTATGTTCTCCTCTAGGATTTTGATGGATTCCTGTCTCACATTTAGGTCTCTCATCCATTTTGAGTTTATCTTTGTGTATGGTGTAAGAGAATGGTCCAGTTTCATTCTTCTGCATGTGGCTGTCCAATTTTCCCAGCACCATTTATTGAAGAGACTGTCTTTTTTCCACTGGATATTCTTTCCTGCTTTGTCAAAGACTAGTTGACCATAGAGTTGAGGGTCCATTTCTGGGGTCTCTATTCTGTTCCACTGATCGATGTGTCTGTTTTTGTGCCAATACCATGATGTCTTGATGATCACAGCTTTGTAATATAGCTTGAAGTCAGGCATTGCGATGTCCCCAGCTTTGGCTTCCTTCTTCAACATTTCCCTGGTGATTCAGGGTCTTTTCTGGTTCCATACAAATTTTAGGTTTTTTCCAGCTCTGTGAAAACTGTCAATGGTATTTTGATAAGGATTGCATTGAAAGTGTAGATTGATCTCAGCAGCATAGACATTTTAACAATGTTTATTCTTCTAATCCATGAGCATGGAATGTCTTTCCATCTCTTTGTGTCTGTCTCCATTTCTTTCATAAGTGTTCTGTAGTTTCTAGAGCACAGATCCTTTACCTCTTTGGTTAGGTTTATTCTTAGGTATCTTATGGTTTTTGGTGCTATTGTAAATGGAGTCAATTCCTTAATTTCTCTTTCTTCAGTCACATTGTTAGTGTATAGAAATGCAACTGATTTCTGTGCATTGATTTTGTATCCTGCCATGTTGTTGAATTGCTGTATGAGTTCTAGTAACTTCAGGGTGGAGTCTTTTGGGTTTTCCACATCCCAAATGCAAAAGCTAAACTTACACCTAAAGGACCTGGAGAAAGAACAGCAAATAAGACCTAAATGAAGCAGGAAAAGAGTGATAATAAAGATTAGAGCAGAAATCAATGAAATAGAAACCAGAAGAACAGTAGAACAGATCAATGAAACTAGAAGCTGATTCTTTGAAAGAATTAATAAGATCAATAAACCTCTGGCCAGACTTATCCAACAGAAAAAGGGAAGGACCCAAATAATAAAGTCATGAATGAAAGGGGAGACATCATGACTAACTCTAAGGAAATAGAAACAATTATTAGAACTTATTACCAGCAACTATATGCCAACAAATTAAGCAATCTAGAAGAAATGGATGCATTCCTGGAAACTTATAAACTACCAAGACTGAACAAGGAAGAAATAGATAATCTGAACAGACCAATAACCAGCAAGGAAATTGAAGCAATAATCAAAAACTTCTCCCCCAAAAAAGGAGTCCAGGACCAGATGGCTTCCCAGGCTACCAAACATTTAAGAAAGAAGTAATACCTATTCTACTGAAGCTGTTTCAAAAAATAGAAGGAAAACTTCCAAACTCATTCTATGAAGCCAGCATTACCCTGATCCCCAAACCAAAGACCCCATCAAAAAGGAGAATTACAGACCAATATCCCTCATGAACATGGATGCCAAAATACTCAACAAGATCCTAGCCAATAGGATCCAACAGTATATTAAAAGGATTATTCACCACGACCAGGTGGGATTTATTCCTGGGATGCTAGGGTGGTTCAACATTCAGAAATCCATCAATGTGATAGAGCACATTAATAAAAGAAAAGTCAAGAACCATATGATCTTCTCAATTAATGCAGAAAAAGTATTTGACAAAATACAGCATCCTTTCCTGATTAAAACTCTTCAAAGTATAGGGATAGAGGGAACATACCTCAATATCATAAAAACCATCTATGAAAAGCCCACAGCAAATATAATTTTCAGTGGGGAAAAACTGAGAGCTTTCCCTTAAGGTCAGGAACCTAAGGTCAGGGATACCCACTTTCACCATTATTGTTCAACATAGCACTAGAAGTCCTAGCCTCAGCAATCAGACAACAAAAAGAAATAAAAGGAATTCAAAGTGGCAAAGAGGAAGTCAAACTCTCTCTCTTCACAGATGATGTGATGTATTTTCTTAAAAAGTTTACAGATTATTAGGATGGATAGTCACGTGAATGACAAATCACATTACTCGTGGTCATTGCTTGAACAGCAATATGTTCAACATGGTAAGGAAGGAGATAGGCTTGAGAAACTGTGGATGTTGTAGGAAGGGCTTCACAAGGGAGATGAAATTGCAACTCAGTTTTTTTTTTTCAGGATAAAGAGTCATATACCAGGTGTTGAAGAAAAGTGCAGGCCAGCCTGAGGGAGAAAGCTAATGGGTATAAAATAACTGAAAAACAAAGGCTAGGCCACCATATCCAGGAGAGTGGTTTGATAGTACAGCTCAGAGGTTGTGTGTATGGAGGTAATGGCAGAAAAACATTCTGAGACACTACTCAGACCAGAAGGGTCTATTGCCACAGAATCTGTGACAAAATTTTTAACTCAGGAGGAAATAGAAGGCATTTCTTTGCACTTGTAGCAGGCATAGTTTTCAGAGTGAGCAGTAGAGGAAAGATGTATTCCCTAAAGTTCCCATATGTGCACTGATCTGTAGGGTTACTAACAGCAACAGACCTGGCTATGGTTAGTTCAATAAACAGTACTTACAGGTGTTATCAGATAGAGTATCTGAAGCAGAAGAACACAAGGAATGATTGCAGTCAAGATTCTGGTGCCATAGTGGACAGATCTGGTAAATGACACACATATTATATATATTACATATGTATTATATGTATCACATAAAGTCACAGAGACTATTAAAAATTTTAGTGTCTTTTAAGGGTTGCAAGTGAAGGAGATGTATGGAAGATAGTGGGTTGTATGCCATGCTTAGAAATCTAAACTTGATTTTGTATTTTTCATTATTTCCCAAACAGTGCTCTGAGATGTTTGTATTGGTTACAGTTTAATTCAGCTACAAGTAACAGAACATCCAAAAAGAGTAGCTTAAATGATAAAGGAGTTTAATTTTCCTATGAGAAATCCAGGGTTGGTTCACGGGCAATGATAATCATTCGGGAAACAGGTTCCTCTCATCTTCTTGCTCTTCCATCCTTAGCAGAGGTGTAAGATGGCTGCCATTTCTCAGGAAGAGAAGATAGGGAAAGAGGCAAAAGGAAGTACTCTCCATGACTTCTGTCTACATCATTTTGACTAGAATGACACTTAGGCATACCTGGCGGCCAAGAAGGCTAGGGAATATTTTAATTTTTCCTACTTCTGTAATAAAGGAATATAGAGAATAAAGGGGTTGGTGTAGATGATGAGTGAGCCAACCTACAATATCAGACTTAGTTCCCCACGAAAAAAATCTCAAATCAAATATGTTGGGGAAGGCTTGCTTCCTCTTGGAGACTCACCATACAGAGCAAGGCATCAGAGTCACTAAGAAGTCCTGCAGCAAACCTGTTTAAATGAGTTTAAGCCAATGTTGCCCCAGATTATTTAACCATAGGTCACTTTCTCAATGAAACACCTTCTAATAATGTAATTTGGGAGTCACTGAAGATTTTTATAAGAGTGACCTAAAATGTGTGAAAGGTGAAATTAAAGATGGTAAAGAATGTTGACAAGGAGATTATTGGAAGAAACTTCAACAGTTCAAGCGAGAAATAATTAGGTTTGCTAAGTCAGTGGCAATGGAGACCATGGAGAAGAGAAAGACTCAAGTGATGGATTAATATTCATGAGGGATAATAAAATGGAATTGGTGAGTATTGCAGAATAAAATACAAAAACTAAAGACCAAAAAAAGAGCTTGGTGAATTAAGAGGGACTGAAGTTTCTAATTTGAGAAACCAGGAGGATTTCATTCAGTGTCATTAAGTGATATAAGGAAAACAATAGAAGGAGGTTCAGAAACAAGATAAAAAATTTAATTTTGACTCTTTTGAGTTTGGGTAGACTTGTCAAATATAATTGACATCAGTATTACTACATAGTAAGCAGGTTGAAACTTCTATCATAAAAATACTTTTATTTAAGGACTGAAGGAGTATTAATCTAATTTAGCTTTCCTCTAGGAAGGGAAGAAATATGCTTAACCATTCTGATATTAATTTATCTTGTCATTTACATCTGCTTAATTGAAGGAGAATTTATTGAGGCTATGCCATGTAAGGGTGCTGTGTTAGGAGATGGACAAGGTTTGTAATCCATAAAACATGAGCACAACATGAGGCATAAAGAACTCTGAATCAGCAAGATATGAAGGGGATATAGAAGAGGGAAACTGGCCAGCTTGGTATTTGAGCTGAGTCTTTATGAAAAGGCAATATTTCAACAAGTAAGAATAGAGAGGGAAGGGTACTCAGAGGTCTGTCTTCCTAAAATTTTTTATTCTCTTTCTAAATATTAATATTTAATCTTCCCAAATGTAAGTAGTTAGCACTCTTCTTTAGAATGTTAAGCTCTAGTAGAACAGGAATGTTATCTGTTATGTTCACCGCTCTATCCCTACCACCTAGAAAAGTACCTGGAACATAGTATATGCTTCAAAAAATTTTGTTTAAAGAGTGAATGAATTAATGAATGGACAAAATGCCTACCCTATGTTTCTTTTTACTATACTTTGTCACATATCCATAATGTCCTTTTTGGAAGATATGTATAGATCTTTTTTATTTTGTTTTTTAAATGAAATTGAAAGAATATGAAGCCACAGAATGAAGACTGGGAATTTTTGCTAGTTCTTGTCAACAATATAATTTTAGTTTTGATTCTTCCTTTCCATTTTTACATGAAAAGTAAGGAAGCCACTATGTCTGTCTTGCCTATGGTTTCATCACCAGCACCTAGCAGCGTTTGGACCACAAATAAATATTGAATGAATGAATGGGTAAGTGAATGAATGAGTGAGTAAATAAAATAATAAATCTACAAATAGAAAAGGGTTGCTTTTTACCTTTCAATTCAACAATAGAGAGTGAAGTATTTAAAATCTTCCTGCTGACCAATTCAACACCCTAGTCCCATTCCCCCTAATGATATTAGACTACCCATGGAAGGTGATTTTTTAATTTCCAAAAGTCAGAAGAACTCATCAGAAACCTGTCAGAAGCACTATCCAGTGTTAAACTCAAAATGTGGGAAGCAGCTGCAGAACTCACAAATCCTTAGAACACATGCTAATGAATTTGGTTTATTCAAAAGAGGCGAGTTGATTCAAACAACTGGACCAAATGTCTAGCTCCCTTTTATTGCTGTATTTTTTTTATTGTTACAGTGTAACCCATAGGCTCTTTGTTCCACTTAAGAAAGAATCTCATTACTAAGTTTTATAACAATCTTATTTTGTGTCGGGGAAAAATACAATAGAGATTATTACTTCTCTATACATATTCACAGCCTCAAGCTCTCAGGGCTTTTTTGTTTTGTTTTGTTTTGTTTTTTGTTTTTGTTGTGCTCCTTGGAATGTCTAACTATTTGTCCTTGGTCTGGGTTGAGGACAAAAACATCTACTGTGCCATGGTTATATTTTCTCAGCCATAAGTATACTCCAGAGAAGGCTGATAGACCATTACTAAACTTGCATTAGTGAAGCTAAATTGTTTTGGTGTTGTACAAAATTTAAAAAGCTTTTAAATTTTGTATGATAAATATAATTTATATTTATATTACAAAATCTACAGAAGAGCAAAAGTAAGATAGAAGGTCAGTTGGCTTACAACTAACACTCAGGCCAAAAGAGTGTGAGAGTGCACTTTCCCCCATACCTTTGCTCACACTGAATAGTGTCAAACTTAAATTTTTGCTTAGGTGATAGGTTAAATCATTCTTGAAAGCATGAGAAAGATATTGACTACAAAAATGCTGAAAAGTATAGAATTTGATGGTAATATGACTGAGTGGTATAGAGTCTATGCTTCTTGGGTTTTCGAGAATAAGATTGACATCTCTCCTATTCAACTAATTAGTAATACTAGTAGTTAATATTTATTGAGCATTTGTTATCTACTTCTACGTGTCTGGGAGACAGTGAACTATCATTATAATGAACATTTTATAGGTGAGAAACTGAAGCACAGAAAGGTTGAACAATTTCGCCAAATTCACATAGCTAGGAAATATACCTACATTTTTCATTTTAGTGTCCTTCTTTTTATTTAAAAATATGCTTATCACATTTAATAGCTAACACCCAGACAGTAGATGGAGAATGTGCCTTTTGTGTGTTGGAGAGAGGAAAATATAACTATATAATTATATTGACAAAAGAATAGCCCCAAATCACCAAGAGAGTAATGGAAAGTCTGGAGAGGTGGTATAGCCTAGAACATCAGTGTATAGGTGTATTAGTTTTCTACCGCTGCTATAACAAATTATTACAAGCTTAGGGGCTTGAAAAAACACAAGTTATCGTTTTTATAGTTCTGTTGGTTAGAAGTCTGACATGGGTTTTATTGGCTAAAATCAAGATTTTGACAGGGTTGTGTTCCCGTCTGGAGGCTCGAGGGGAGAATCTGTTTCCTTGCTTGTTGCAGTTTCTAGAGGCTGCCTGTCTTCCTTGGCTCATGGCCCCCTTTCTTCATCTTCAAGGCCAGCAATACTGCATCAGTCCTTCTCACACACATCACTCTGACCTCCCTTTCTGCCTCCTTCTACTTTTAAAGACTTTTGTGGTTGCTTTGAACCCACTTGCACAATCCAGGATGATATACTTATGTTAAAGTTGTTTTATTAGCAACTGTGATTTCATCTTTACATGTTCACAGAATCCAGGGAATAGGATATGGATATCTTTGAGAGGCAATAATTCTGCTTACCACAATAGGCTCCAGAGTCCATCTTCCTTCCTTCCTTCCTTCCTTCCTTCCTTCCTTCCTTCCTTCCTTCCTTCCCTTCCTCCTTATTTTCTTTTTCATTAACTATACAAATACTTATGCATCCCTCTATGGTTGAACCATGCTTCTAGGTTCTGGGGATACAGCAGAGAACTTGACCAACTAAGTTCCTGTTCTCACAGAGCTTACATTTCTAGTGAAGGAAATCAATAATAAATGAATGAATACACCTGTGGAAAAATGTCAGGTAGTAGATAGTATCCTGAAGAGAAGGAAAGGAAAGAGACGGGATAGAGAGTAGTGAGGGGAAGGGAATATGAGGTGATTTTTGAGAGTCATAGGGAAAGCTGACTATTGAGAAAAAAACCTACATGAAATGAGAGATCTCAGAGATGAGCATCCCAGGCAGAAAGAATGGCATATGCAAAGGCTAATATGAGAACGGATGGTATTTTTGAGAAACAGCAGTATGGTCAGTGTGTCTAGAATGGAGTAAATGAAGCAGAACTTGGTAAGCGATGAGGACAGTGAGGTAGCAGCAGCCATGGAATTGATTCTGAGAAGTACAGAAGTTCCAATCAAAGAACGACTCTGATCTGACTTGTATTTTGAAAAGATCATTCTTCCCAGTGTTTGGTTCAATGCCTTTGAGAAGGTAAAAATGGTAGCAGGAAGACTAGTCAGATGACTCCTGCAATAATCTAAACAAAATGTTATGATGACTTGGACTATGGTAGTGAGTCACAGAGCTGGTAAGATGTCAGCTTCAAGATAGGACTTGCTATGGGTTGTAGGGGGTTACAGAGGAAAGAGAGGGATCAAGAATGTGCTTTATGTTTCAGCTTGAGCAATGGGATAAATGCTCCTACATTGACATAGAGAATGGAAATACTAAGAAGGAACAGATTTTGGGAAGTGGTGAAATCTAGAGATATTTTGGACATGTTGGATTTGTCTATTCAAGATCCAAGTGGAGATATTTTGAAGGGAGTTGGATACCTGAGACTGGAATTTTAGGAAGAGTCAGGCCGAGAGATATAAATTTAGAAGTAATTAGTTTATGGCTGGTTTGTGCATTGAGGTTGGGTGTGAGTACTGGAGAGTGGGAGAGTGAATTAATTGCTTGCTGGGTGGTCATTTAAGGTAATAATGTTAGCACAGTTTGTGTTTTGCTCTAGCCACACACACTAGGGAAGTGAATGAGGAGGCTGAAGATGACTGTTAGCAAGGACCTAGGAGCTCTGGATTGGAATTCCAGTTTTTCATTTCCATGCTATAGTCTGCAGCTTTTCTTGGTCCCAGTTTCCTTAGAATGGGGACAATAGCAATGCCCATTTCTAAGGACTGTTTCTAAGGAGGACGAAGGAGTGTGAGGGGCTTAGTCCAGTATCTTGAGCAGGGTAAGAGCTCAGTGGTTGGCAGCTGGGATCACAGATATAGTATTTATTTTTATCATCATCAGGATGAGTAACACTGCATCAGAGTGTCCCAAAGTACTGGACTTATTTTTAAGGAATAACATGTTAGGAATATGTCTCTAAAAATGACACACAATAATGTGAAGTGAGTAACTTGCTTTAATATTGGTAATAAATCACACATGATGTAATATTTTTTAGACATCCAGATAACTTCCCTCTTCTTTCCTAGCACCTTAACCAATTCTTTGTATTTCAATATTTAGTTCCAATGAATCCTACTGATTTCTACCTCCTCCTCATCTTCTCTGCTTATTTTTAGGTTGGTTACACTTAGTGATCCTCTCTTTAGATGACTTTAATATCTCCCCTATAACTCCTTATTCTGAAGCAGAGTTTTTTTTTAATTCAACTCTCATAGAAGACAATCTCAAGAAATGAGATGATCAAGGGTCAACTGTTGCCAGAGACTGAATGCTTGTGTACCTCCCGAAATTCATGTGTTAAAGCCTAACCCTCAATGTGATAGTATTAGGAGGGGGGCCTTTGGGAGTTTATTAGATCATGAAGGTAGAATCCTCATGAAAGGAATTAGTGTCTTTATAAAAGTTATCCCACAGATACTATAAAAAAAGATAAGAGATAGCAAGTGCTGGTGAAGATGTGGAGAAAAGGAAACCCTTGTCCTCCCTTGGTAGGAATGTAAGCTGGTACAGCCACTGTGGAAAACAGAATGGGGGTTTCTCAAGACATTAAAAATAGAACTACCATATGACCCAGCAATCTCACTTCTGGATATATATCCAAAGGAAATGAAATTATTATCTCAAAGAGATATCTGTGTTCCCATGTTAACTGCAGCATCATTCACAAAAGTCAAAGTATGAAAACAACCTAAGTGTCAGTCAACGGATAAATGGACTAAGAAAATGTGACACACACACACACACACACACACACACACACACACAATGGTATATTATTCAGCTTTAAAAAAGAAGGAAATTCTTTCATTTGTGACAGCATGGATGAACCTAGAGGGCTTACGCTAAGTGAAATAAGCCAGACAGAGAAAGACAAATATTGTACTGCCTAGCATCAGTTATATGTGGAATCTTAAAAAAAGAAAAAGCTGAGCTGATAGAAATGGAGACTAGGAAAGTAGTTGCCAGGGGCAGGGAGGTGGGGGAAATAGGGAGAGGTTGATAAAAGGATACTTTCAGTTATAAAATTGATGAGATCTGAGGTTCTAATGTATAACATGGTGACTATAGTTGATAACACTGTATTGTGTAATTGAAATTTGCTAAGAGTGTAGAACTTAAATGATCTCACCAAAAAAAAAAAAAAAAGGAAAGAAAAGAAATGAGGGGGTAAATATGTAAGGAATGGATGTGTTAATTAACTCAATGGTGGGACTCCCTTCATAATATATACATATAACAAAGTCATCATGTTGTACATTTTAAATATATTATAATTTTATTTTTCAATAAAGCTAGAAAAAAAAGAGAGATCCCAGAGAAATTCCTCACCCCTTTAGCCATGTGAGGACATAGCAAAAAGATGTATGTCTGTCTATGAAACAGGAAGCAGACTCTCATCAGCCTGCCTGTGAGAAATTAATGTTTGCTGTTTTTAAGCCACTTAGTCTATTGCATTCTGTTATGGACTAAGACAAGTGTTCATTTGCTAAAGATTCTGGAATTACTCTGAGTACCAACAGGAAGTAGATGACACGAATTAGCAAATTAGATCAATTTGAGGAATTTTTTATAAAAAAGGTTTGGGTAGGATGTGGGGACCAAAAGATACAGTGTAGTAACCCAGAGCTACTAGCAGTGACTCTGTTAACACTCCCAAGTTTGAAGAGATCAAGGAAAAGATCAATGATTGGTTTCAGCCTATGAAGACCCTACAGCCAAGGAACCAGGGAAATAAATATCTTGACCTCAACCTTCTTGCACCCCTACTTCTTGCATCTCCTGTCAGGACTCCCCACTGACCAACCCAGCTGGAAGCCGGGAGTGCAGGACCCCAGTGATATCCCCAGTCCATACCACCTGGTGATAGCACTCTCAAGGCAGGGAGCAGGGAAGAGGAGGACTTAGAATGTGTCTGAGGGACTCAGGAACTCAGTAAATGTCTCTGGCACAATGCCTTCAAGACAAATGTCTCCTACAGGAAGAGCCTTTTTCATGTCCTGATTTCCCCACCTGCAACACCTGGACTGCTATTACCATGTCATACTGGATTTGGTTTGCATTATCTTTTCTCTTTCCACCTCCATCTTTCTTTAAAATGGATTTCTTTAATTAACCTTCATATGAGAACCCTTCACTGATGGTTCCATCCAAGTAGCTAAATGAATAAATAAAACTGTAGGAACTTCACCACATCTCCTTCTTACCTGATGGACTTTCCCTTTGACTTACACTGCCTATGCATATTACTTTGAGAGTTCCTGGGCCGGATCTGGTACCATCTCTGAGACTATATTCAGGAGTTAGTGTTCCATGGACGATAATGAGAAACCAATGAATCTTAAATGTGTGCCATAAAAAGCCATTTAAAAACGCTAGCTCCAAGTACCCTTCTAAAGTCAGTTACTTAAGAAGACTGTTTTTAAAGGAACACTGTCGAGTTAGTTCAGTCTAGCATAATTTATAAGCTTTTAAATTGCTCTGGCCCTACAGTTGTTAACAATGTCCCTGATATAAAAATACATTTTAAAAATTGCCAACATATGCAATGGCCATGGCCTTCTAAAAACCATTTCCAGTCTTCTCTCTCCAGTGACACTAAATAAAATGATGGCATTCTTTTGAGAGGGATCTGCTGAATCCCCAGACAGACAAGAAACAAGCATTGTTATTTTGGCTCTAAAAGGAAACCAGGAATATTTCTAGGGCTTTTCTAGATGAAGACCAAGGAAAAAGAACTTGATTTTGAGACTGAATTTTGTTTTCAGAGTGCCCCTTTAACAACTGTAGGAAGAAGAGGAGAAATGGTACTTGAGGAACACACTGTGGCAGAAATAACAAACAGGCAGTCTCATGACCAGAGTTGGCCTTGTGGTCAGGCAGAAGATGATACCGAGTGTGGCTTTCAAGAGGGGAAAGATGCAGCCACCTCTTTGACTTCCAGCTTCGAAGATTTGGGGGTGGGGGTGGGGAATGGCCTTGGAAGCAGGTGGAACTGCCATTCTTGATCCTCTTTTCTAATTATATGAAGTGTGGGGGAAAAGGATATTGGAAACAGAGACCCAGCTGTGCAGAGTGACAGTTCAAACATAATGAGGACAAAGAACACCAAACATAAGAGGGAAGATGTTTTAATATTGGGTGTCTGCATTCTTGCAGCTGTGAGTGAAAGAGAAACCAGAAATAATGAAAGAGAAATAATAAAATGAATGGATTCCCCTCTTATAGTTCCTTCTGGTACTGAACCTTGAATTAATCACTAAAGGGAAAGCCCCCAAGACAAAGGGAGCAAGATCAAGTAGGTAGCTAGCTGTAGGATTTAGAGGGTGTAGACTAATCAAATGAGAGTAACACTTTGTCCTTATATTATGCAACATGGTAGTGAGTTTAAAGGGACTGTTTGAGAAAAGGGAGATGTTATCTCCTGGGAGAAATGAAACAGGTATATACTTCTCTCCTTCCACTCCTTTCTCTCCTCCCCACCCTTTTCCCCCTGTCTCTCTGCCTCTCTCCTTCTTCACACGGTGTTAGAAATAATTCCAGAGCCTGAACAGCTTGGAGCTGCCCACAAAGTGTTTGAGGAGCTGGAATCTCGGGCAGTAAAAATAATTCAGACTGTTCTCTTCATGTGTCATAGACACAGCTTGAACGACAGAACAAACTTCCTACAGAAATGCAGATCCATTTTGTCTAGTTACTTTAGTAGCTAAAGTTTGGCTGATTACATCATGTACTATTTTTAGTGAGACTTCTGTGTAACCATGGAAACTGCTTTTGCTGAAAACTCACACTATTTCCTTAGAAATTAGCCACAGAGAAGAAAACCTTTGCAGAAAACTAATAAGGAATAAATGAGTTAGATTCAAGGAGGAAAAAACCAACTTAGTAGGTCACAATAACATTTATATGTAGGTAGACACCTGTACTTTTGTTTGGGCAGAGTTATAATCCACAGGCCTACATTTGTATGCAAAAACACTTGCATTTTTCATTCTTTTTTGACTGGCAACAGCCTGAGTGCATGACACAAGGGGACAGCACTGCATGTAATCTGAAGGGAAGCCTGCTCCTGAGGGAATGGGGCCATGGCTTCCTAGCCATAAGAGATGTTAGGAAGTTTTGCAAGACAATCTTTTTGTCCCATTGGAAACTTGCTAGGGTGGGTACAGTGGGTGTAGGGAGAACAATTCACCATACCATGCTTGAAAAGACTGAACTAGTTCCTCCAAACATTGCCATGGGAGGAAAGATGGCTAATCACCTGACTAGATAGCAGAGTTAGTGCAGTTTCATGGTTCCACCATGTGGTAGGCTGGATGGATACCCTCAAAAGTACCCATGCTCTAATCCCTGGAATCTGTGAATATGTTCTATTACATGCTGAAGGGGACTTTGCACATGTAATTAAGGTAATGGACCTTACAATAGGAAGACTATTCTGGATTATTGGGTGGACCCAATATAATCACATGAGCCCTTAAAAGCAGAGAACTTTCTTGGCTGGAGTCAGAGAGATGTAGCACAAAGAGAAGTCAGAGACATCCTGAGTGCAAGAAGGACTTAATCTGTAGCTGTTGGCTTGAAGATGGAGCGAGTCATATGGAAATGAATTCTGCTAACAACCTAATGGGCCTGGGAAAAGCCTGGACTTCTCCCTGAGAGTTTCCAGGGAAGAACCCAGGCCAACCGACACGTTTATTTTTCACCACATGAAACTCTAAACAGAGTACCCAGCCAAGCACATTGGACTTCTGACCTAGAGAACAGTGAGGCCATGCCTGGGTGCTATAAACAGTGAAGTTTGTGGCAATGTGTTGCCATAGCGACAGGACACTAATACATACCCCAAAACTGCTATGTTAGGAATGTAGCTTAGTAGTGAAACTTCTTTCCCATTGGTGCAAAAGGGGGCAAGAGAGAAGTTCTTTGGGTAACTTAAAAATTTGTCGTTTATCAGAAACCTTGAAATTAACATTTAGAATGTTATGTATCCCGTACAATATTGGAAACTACCTATAATTTTGGCACTACAGTTCTGGTTAAATAAATTATGGAACATCTGTTTGGTAGAATATTGTGCTTCATTAAAGTTATGCCGCATAAAAATCTTGATTGATCCGGGAAAATGTTCATGTTGTATATAAGTTAAAAGTGGGGAGAATAGTTGAAAAAGATATATATACATTAAAAAGGCTGGAAACCTGGTAAAGTGTTTAGTGCTCTTTCCCTCTGGGTGGTGGGAATATATGGTATTCTATTTTTCAACTCTTTCTATGATAAAATATGTACTTTTTTTTTTTTTGAGAGAGCACACACACTTGAGCAGGGGTGGGGGCAGAGAGAGAGGGAGGGAGAGAATCCTAAGCAGGCTCCACACCCAGCACTGAGCCTAATGCAAGGCTCGATCCCAGAACCCTGAGATCGTAACCTGAGCTGAAATCAAGAGTCGTCGCTTAACCAACTGAGCCACCCAGGCGCCCCCAAATATATAACTTTTGTAATTGGAAGAAATGGTAATAAATGTCATTAAAATCATAAAATTAAATAGAAGAGCTTGATATTGGGCAGAGCTGCTTGTAATGGAGCAGTTTAGGCTGTGCATCAAACAGAACTTTTAAAGGCTTACCACATTGCTGCTTTGGAAATGGGACATTATGACTTCATCTCCCTCCCACTTCAATAAATTTTTGTTGAGTGAATGGGGGTTTCTGACTTCTGCATTTGGTATAAATATTTGTCTCTTTGTTTTTCTCAACCTCATTGTCACAGGATTTTTACTGCCAACCCTAACGTCTTCCCCACAGAGGCTCCCAGAAGGTGGAGGGAGGAAGCTCCTGCATCCCATGAAACCCGAGTTGATAGGTGGTCGTTCAGATTATGCTCTCCATTCAAACCTTGCAATAATCAAGTCAAACATTATTATTAATAATCTAATTGTCTGAACAATGGAAGTCTATTTTTCCATATGTCCATCTTCTGTATAATCCTCAACTACTAAATATGGCTGGAGAATTTTGAAGAAAGCATTTTAAAACTGTAATAAACTCTTACCAGTCTTTGAGGGCAGAGTCCCTCAGAGTCCCTTTGATAGGCAGAGTGCCTGGGATAGAAGGAGGAGAGGCTGAGGGATCTTTCAGATGGCCGTTAGATATCTGTTTTCTAACTAGTTTATGTTTCTTTACAAGTGTCGTATTTCTGGATATTCTCTGCTATCAGAAAAATTGTGTAGTATGGACCCTAATATTTAAGGTGGTAAACAAACAAGAGGAAATGAGGAGCTGAGGGTTCAATCTATGGTTTACATATTGGAATAATAGCCTGCATTGTTGCAGAGAGCAGGGCAGGGTGACCTTTGGCCTCTTCCACTTAAAAATTCTTTGTTTTTTGATGCTCTGTGAGGTTCTTTGCACAAAACCTTCCCAGACTGGCAGCAACCATTTGCACTTCTTTGAACACTCTTAAAAAATACTCTTGAGTATATGAAAAGGCCTAGAAATCAGAGGCAGTGTGTACTTTCAGATTATTACCCATTCCTTGAGTACTCTTTGGAGGATACTTGCTAGATAATTACCAGAACAAATCACTGAGTGACTGGAGGACCCGCAAGACAAAGGCTGTCCCTAGACAGAATGGCAAAGTAGGCAAAATTGTCATTTGGTGCCTTTGGTTCTCCTACCTCATCTGCCCTCACCCCACCTCCAATTTGCTCATGGTTTCATGCTCCTCCTCCCCAGCACCCTGGCTCTCTAGGACCATCAGTTGTATACTCCATTAAAACATAACCTGGTCTTGCCTTGAGTTCTTTCCTAGTAAATACAGATTCATGCTATATTCCGGTCCCTCAGGCATCCTTCTGGAATGATAGCTCTTTCTGAGTGACAATTAGCTCATCTGGCAAAATGTATTTATGGTATGAATTAGTGTTTCCCATATCATTTGCAGGTTAGCAGGGGCTCTCTGGAGATAGCATGTTAACATGCTGAAGCCTGATCAAAGTCTAAAGGAACTTTTCTTCACACTGCTTTACTTCAAGATACATTTTACACATTACTCTCTTCTACCAAAATAATCTTAAGGGAATACATTGTACTTGATATGTCTATTTCCTTTCTTACTCTGTTATAATTTGTATTTCCTGCCTGCTATTCCATAGCTGACAGGCTCTCAAAAATCACCAATTGCCTAATCAACAAACTTTCTCTGTTAAGCCTGTTGACCTGTCCATAACATTAGATAGTCCTACTCTGATCTCCAGCATTCTTTGGTACTCCACTAGCTCTCTTCTTCTTTGATGAAATCCAGGTTTCATTTACTGGCTTCTCTTCTTTTGTTTAAATCCTTAAAACTGGAGCTTCCGCAAGAGTCACTTGGAATTCTCTCTCCTGCTCCCAAACTCATCCAGCTAATCACAAAATCCTCAGCCCAATGTCTGCTAAATCTTAACTCTGTTGCCATTGCTTTCATTTCATCCCGTGCTACTTTTGCTTGAACTTCGGCAAGTTTCCTGTCCCTAATCTCTTCCCCCACAAGTCTGTCTCATACACAAACTGAATTCTCCAGTCTTGATACTCCTACTATGTCTCAAGTGTATTTGTGTTTCTCTATTCCTATTCAAAGAGCTTGCCACATCGTTTGTACCTTTCTTTGAAGTTCTTATCCCTTTATTATCCTCTTTCTCCCCTTAGTCTCCGCCTCTCCAATAAACATCACTCAGGAGAGGGCCCTGTGGGTCCCTCATATTCCATTCCCGAAAACATCTCCTGTATTAATCCCCCAGGTCTTCCATAATAAATTGTTACAAATTAAGTGGCAAAAACACAACAGAAATGTATTCTCTCAAAGTTCTGGAAGCCACAAGTCTGACATCAAGCTGTTGGCAGAGCTGCACTGCCTTTGAAGGCTCTATGGAAGAATCCTTCCTTGCTTCCAGCTTCTGGGGCTCCTGGTGTTTCTTGGTTTGTGGCCTCATAACTCCAATCCCTGCCTCTGCCACTACATGGCCTTTTCCCCTTTGTCTCAGTGTGACATTTCCTTCTCTGTCTCTTATAAGGATACTTGTCACCGGATTTAGGGCCCATCTTAAACCCAGGATGATCTTACCTTGAAATCCTTAATCATATCTGTAAAGACCCTGTTTCTGAAGGTCCCATTCACAGGTACCAGAGGTTAGAACTTGGACGTGTCTTTTAGGGGGATACTGTTCAACTCATTACACCTCCCTCCTGTGAAATCTTCCTCTACAATAAAACCTTTCCTCTTGGAGTGGTCTCCTAGCCCTTTCAACTTGTCTATCTCCAATCCAGTTTTGAAACCTAATCCAAATTCCATTTTTTTTCATGGGCATTCCATAGAGTCTCCTAGAATTACTGTCATTTTCAAACTCTCAGAGTACCTTATATCTCTCCAATAGACCCCCATAATATGTCTTGAGGCAGAAGTATGTATGAACCTATCTATCTTTCTTTATTCTGCATAAGACTCTTAGTTTCTGAGGGCAAGACCACCTCTGTAGCCCCCACCAGAAATTTCCAAGTTGGAGCCATTTATGCATTAGCTGAATCAAATGGACTGTAAGGGCATGGTTCTAGGGGAGGGGACTGCATGTCCATGGTGGACAGTGGGGATCTCTGTGGGCTGACTGGGACTGTGGTTTCTTTGGCCCTCTCCAGATAAGAGCTTTTGGGAGGGAGTGCAATTTAAACAAGGTAAAGCAGCTAAGCAATCACCATAAATCTTGAAGACAAAAGTAAAATTTCAAAAGAAGAATCTGGAAAAATCCTTTTGGAACACCTGCACCCAGCATCAGAATTTTTTTTTAACAAAATTGAGCAGTCTTATAGTTAATAGATTGCTAGATACTAAAGAAGCTCAGTGATCTTGCAGTCCAATCATAAAGATGAGTGTATGATTTGCTTAAAGCCATATAGCTGCTCCATGACAGATTCAGGAATGGAAAGTGCAGGTCTTCTCACCGAAAACCTAAACAGTGGTTTCTTTTAGTATTTTCCTGTTGAGATATAGCCAATCTAATCTTCTGCAAACCCTCCACACTCTAATTAATAGCAAGGATGACAGAATTTATTTTGTTTTAAAGAAGCTTTGGATTCTTGAATGCCTTTGGCATAATTATCCTAAATTGGAAAAGAACAGAGCACAAATAACAGGGAGATGTATTTCTCATATTTTTAGTGTATAAAATCACCTGTTTGTTTTTCATCTCATCTTTTCACATTCTCACTAATAAGCAGAAGTCACTAGATCATGTGTTCATTGGGTCTTGTGGTCATTAGCGCAAATCAGGAAGGTGGTACTCTAATTGCTTACACCCTGTGTGAAGCACTCTGTTGACCAAGGTGCAAACCAGCTTCCTTAATGACAAAGCGTATCTCTAGGTCAAAAGCCCTCAACACATTTTCTTTTCTGTAATTTTTAGATATGTTGTTACTAACATGGGAATCATTAGAACCTATTCTTTAAAATTACATATACTCATTACAACCATTTTCAGAATGAAAAGTCAGGACCAAAGGATTTCGGCATGATTTGTAAAATTATGTATTTGGAAACCTTGCAGTGATAGAAAAATTAAATCTCATTTAGCTATCTATTTAGCAAATCAAGGCCTTTTATGAAAGAAGAATAAGACTGGGTTATCCAACAAAATCTGGGACATGTGATCACTGCACTGTGCTTTATCAGCATTACTGAAAACCAGAGATAAATAATATGTACACATTTCCTCAAGAATATCCTAAAAATGAGGGTTAGTCATAGAATTGTGAGATCATGCAATGATTGATGAAAAATAGAGTCAAAAATAATACACAGAGTACAGAGAATGGATGATCCTCTTATGATCCTTCACAATCTTACGCTATTAAAGTGTTGCTAATATTAACAATAATGATAATGATAACTAATATTTGCTGAGCTCTAACTACATGCCTGATTTATGCTATAGCATTAGATGAATCCACTGTTTTAATAGCTTTATGTCTATTAATTTAGTCCTCAAAATAAACCTATAACATACACTATAATAATAAAGAAGGTACTAATATTATCCACATCTTAGGATTTTACAGATGAGAAAATTGAGACACAGAAAACTTACATAACATGTCCAAAGTCACACAATTTAATAAATGGCAAAGTGGGATGGATTATGGTATTTAGGCTCCAGAACCTGTTCTCTTGGCTTCTACATTACCATCAAAATTTGCTTAAATGTCACCATACATTTGACTATATATAATGTAATGAAATGTAAGGTAGGCTGGGAGGATTGATTAAAATATCTCTGAAATAGTGCATGGGGGTAATTGGGATGCATATATTCACCTTCTGTCTAGGTGTTATTGGGCAAGCTACATGAGGAGGAAATCCTTTTCTTTTCCCAATCTTTTATTTATTTTCAACCCCCTAGAATGACTGGGTCATTTGACAGCCATGCATTCAAACACAGCATGAGAAGTTCAGGCAGTTATTCAAGCCTCTGGCACCATGTGGTTGGAACATACTGATGGCTGAGCTGTTCCACTGTGAGGCCAGGTGCCCTGGCACAATGCAGGTACAGTAAGACAGCAGGCCCTGGGTTCTTGGCTCCACACTAATTGCTAATCTTGCCCTTCCTCTCATCTTCCTAATCCTTTCAGCTTCCAGCACATGCTAGAATGGTCTCATCATGGAGAGCAGGAGGAGGAGCCCAGTGAGATGAGTGATCAACTGTGAGATAGTGATGCTTTGGAACTATTTTCTTCCAGGGAAGAACTCTTCCACTTTTCTCTCCTCTTCCTCTTTTCATGCCTAAGTTTCCACAAAAAAAGATTTTGGACACTGCTTAGTTATGTATTCCTTTCTTAGTGTAAGGCAGGTTGATTTTTTCCTCTGGGGATGTGCAAGATCCAGGTGAGCACAGACCTACCTCATCAAAGATTATTTATCAGCAAAGTCATTATTTAGAATTGCCTGGAGTGCTATGGTAAAGCAAATCCATGTGGTAGGCCAGGTATATCTCTCTTACCCTTAGCCTTCAGGGATTATTTCCTTTTGTCCCTCAGGGACAGGGGGATGGCAGGTTGCTATTTATTCTAGGGCCATCATGTGCCATGGGGTCTACATACCATGTTCTTTTTATTTCTTATGACAATTTGGCAAGATAGACATTATCACCCCATTTTACAGATATGGAAATAGAGGTTTTAAGAGGCAAGCTCAAAGAGCTAAGGAATAAAATGGGATTTGACTCCCAGTTGGGCTGACTCCAAAGTCAGCGTACTTTCCCAAGTGTTGTTGCTATGGAGGTTACCTGCATTTTAACTGACATAAGAGACTAAGCCTTTCAGTAGAGTTTTGGGCATCGATCTGATGCTTCTTCTGAGGAATCCTTGTCCTGAAATGATAGCACAGAAGTAGTGATTTGGTGTTACTCTGTGGATAATCTGCCCTGGTGTCTGATCAACTACTAGTCTTGTGTTCCATGAAGGGAGAGGCCTGTCCCAGGAAACACAAGATTGGTGCATTTCATATAAGTTGTAATTCTTACAGGCAGGAATGACCTGATCAATTAAGGATATCTTTGTCTAGGCAATTGATTACAATCGACAACTGATAGAAATAGGACTCTTGTTAATGAATTTGCTAGCAGTTGCTTCCCGCTGACTCACATTGGTTTCAGTTCAGTCATTGGCAGTGTATCTGAATGCTCGACCTTTTGAGTGGTGTGACAGGGGTACTCTTACAAGCACCATACCTGGGTTTTTCCCTACCTGGGGTGGCTGTTGACTAGATACCGGCCCCCTGCTCATCAATCCTCATACTCTCCCCAATGGAGAGCTCATTTAAATTCCATTGCTTTGTTATCCCTTCCTAGTAAATAACCTCCAAATTGGCATCACCCTTGCTCCATTTCCATCCTGCCTACCAGATATTTCCGATAGGACATGTCACAATCACTTCAAGGCCAGAATTTCCAAAACCACTAATTATCTCCCCTCAAAGCAAGGTCTTTCTCCCAAACAGTCCATCTGCTGGTAACTCAACAATGCTAGTCATCTTCACTTTGGGATCCTTTATGACCCATCTCTCTTCTCTATCCCTTACTTTTCTTCTTAAGCAAAATTTCTGGGACCTGTCTCTTTATCCTGAACTTCATGGATACCACTCTTCCCTCAATGGCCTGGCTTCTGCCCTGGGAGACCCCAATTCTTCTGCATCCACAGACTAGATTATGTCTTCAAATTCTGGGACTCATGCCATTTGTAGACAAAGGAAAATTAAAGAACACTGGACTAATTGTTTTCCTCCCCCTCAGGAGCAAGCATCATAGTTTTAATCATGCATTTAAAATTTTTCTAAATTAATTTTTTATTAGCCAAGTAATATGTGAATATTCTCCTTGTAATAATTAAAACATTACCATTAAAGCTGAAGTCCCTACTAACCCTCTCTGCTTTGTCCCCAGTGGATTTCCAGTTTCTTTGTATCCTTCCAGATCTTTTCCTAAGCATTAATGCACATACATACATGTATCCATAGAAAATACTATGGTTTTTCTTTTTTCCAATACAAATGATCACATATAAAAGTATCATACTGAATGTATTCTGTAACATGCTTTTGACTCAACTTCCGTTTATTCAACAAATATTTATTGGGTGGCTGCTAGGTGCCAGGCAGTGTTTGGAATTATAAGGAATACACTGGACAACCAACAGAAAAAAATCAAAACACCTAAGTTCATGGAGTTCACAAAGCAGTCAGTTCATGTGGTACCAATAGGTCTATCTTGTGCTTTTCAATGACTATGTAGTATTCCACAGTATGGGCGTGTTGGAGTTCATTTAGCCATTCCTGTACTGATGACACTTAGATTGTTTCCAATGTCTGGTTATGGCAGTACTACTGTGAGCACTCTCAAATGTGCCTCCTTGAGCATATATCTGTGTCTCTCTCAGGCACATGCCAAGAGGTGGAACTGCTGAGCTGAGAGCTCTCCAAAAAGATTCCAACACTTCCAGTAGTGTGTACAAGAGGACTCACTTTTGTACATCCTCGCTAATGCTTGATATCATCCAGATTTTATGCATTTTCCCCATCTCATGTAGATAAAATGATATCTTGCTGTTATTCAAAGTCAATCAAGTTTTCATAAAATTCACATCTATACACTGTTGTGGGTGAAATGTATAGATTGAGTTCAATTACCATAATCACTTACTTTTTAAATCTACCACTGCAAACATTGATGGTGACAGATATGAAGGACAATGCAAGCAAAAAACAAACATGAAGTGGCCACATTCAATAAATAAAGTAGCTATCTTTGGTCTCCATTGTCTTCTCTGTGGACAGGTTTCATGACCTTAAAGCTCCTGTGAAACCCAGAGATTTGCTTCCCCAGTGGTCCTCTCTGACCTTCCTTGGTCCTCTCTGTCTGAATCTCAGCTCTGATAATCTGCCCTTGAAAGAGTACTTGGCAAAACCCAAGGGAGGTTGGCAAGCGGAAGAAACAGCACATACAAAGGTCACTACAAGAAACTACTATGCCCAGCACAGAAGAGGTCCCACTCAGTATTGGGTGAGTGATGGATTATCATGAGTTGCTTGATACATCAAAATCTAAAGCAGGAGGCAGAGTGTAGTGGGAGTGAGGGTGGGGGAGAAGGCAGGAGCTTGATCATGAAAAGCATAGTATGATGAACTAAGGATTTGGCCTTGACCTTATGGACAATGGGAAGTCCTTCCACATTTATTAGAACTCATCTATAAAACTTGTCTGTTTGGGGTGCCTGAGTGGATCAGTCGGTGAAGCGTCCTACTCTTGGTTTTGGCTCAGGTCATGATTGCGGGATCCTGGGATTGAGCCCGTGTCAGTCTCTGTCTGCTTGTTCCTCTCCCTCTGCTCCTCCCCACCCCACCTCTCTCTCTGGAATAAATAAATAAAATCTTTTTTTTTTTTTTTAAAAACCTGTTTTATGGGTCTTATTGTTAAAGTAAAAAAAAAAAAAAAAGAAATCTCTTCCTGGAATTAAGATCACTGAATTAGGACTACAGGGTGGTTTAATGAACACAGAATTGGAGCAAAGGGATGGGGATGGCTTTGAGGGAGTATACAACTATATGAACCATGCATTCTTCTGTTCAACAAGTATTTATTGGTGCTTACTATGTGTCAGGTACTGTTTAATTTCTGAAGATAACTGCACACACATAAAAAATTATTTCTATTCTTATGGAATTTATATTCCAGTGGGGGTGGAGAGGTAGGGGGAAGGTGGTCGTAAACAAATAACCATGTGCTATGTCGGGTGGTAGGTGTTGAGAAAAGCTCAAATAAGGAGAAGGCATTGGAGTGATTAGAAGGAAGAACAAGAGTGAGCAATGCAGATGGGAGGGTGAGGATACTGAGGTAGAGTGATTAACAAGTGCGAATGTCCTGAGGCCAGATGTGCTTGGGATATTCAGGGAACAGACATTTATGGGGCACCTACCTATACACCATTCTTGAGTGCTAGAATAGAAAAGTAAACAAAGGAGGCAAGATTGCCGCTGTTATGAAGAACACCTTGGTAAAATGTTTGTTGTTGTTGTTGTTTTAAGTCTCTCTCTTAGAGGGTATATTAGTTTTCTAGGACTGCCATAGCAAAGTACACAGTGGCTTAAACAACAGAAATCTGTTTTCTCACAGATCCGGAGACTAGAAGTCCAGGATCAAGGTGTCAGCAGGGTCGATTTCTTCTGAGGCCTCTCTCCTTGACTTACACATGCTCTCTTCTCCTCACATTTTCCTGTGTGTGTGTCTGTGTTCTAATCTCCTCTTCTTTTAAGGACACCAGTCATCTTGGATTAAGGCCCACCCATATGATTGCATTTTACCTTAATAACCTTTTTAAAGGCCCTATCTCCAAATACAGTCACATTCTGAGGTACTGGGTTTAGAACTTTGATATATGAATTTGAGGGAGACACAGTTCAATCCATAACAGGATTATGTTATTTTTAAGTTAAGAATAATTATTGGGCCATCTGTCCATGGTCTCCTTTTATCTTTTCCAAGCTAATATTTGTCTTTTAAGACTCAACTTAATCCTCACCTCCAGGTGCTTCTTGGCCCTGATCTGATTTGCTGCCCCACCCTGTCTGTGCCCATGAAACCCATGTACTCCATGTATTTTCATATAATATTCTGTTTATATCCCTCTCCCCAACCAGTCTGTGAGCTCCTTGCCATGGGGAGGACTAGGTCTTTGTTGGCTTTGATCTTTACTAACATTTTCTCTTACATCATAATTGCTCCCTATAGATCTTTGCTAAAGGAGTGAATATATTATCTGAATCTGTATTAGAGCCATCTCCAGAGGCTGTGGGAGGACCATCTCATACTGTCCCTCCACAGAAAGCCCAAGAGAGTATGGGAGAAGCTGATGGAAGAATGTCAGAATGAAGGGGATTTCTTGCTGATGGGTCTCTGGCCTTCTCTTCCAACATGAGGGGGAGATAACCAGCCTTTCAAACTACTCTCCTACCCCTGGACAAAGAAATTAATTCCTCACCAGGAAGATGGGTATGGGAGGGCCTTGGCTCTGAGCAAGATAACAACTAATATCAGCAAAGGCCTTGATGTGTATGTAACCTTTCTCCCCCATTTCCCCACTGATGGGGAAGTGTGGCTTTGGATTGGAAGGCCAGACAAGGCTGCTAATGAACATGGGTCACATCTTCTCTCCTCTGGTCACAGAATGTCCCTAACTGTTTCTTCTTCAGGAAGTGGCTACTTTACATCATTGTGAGACCTCAAAAGACCCCTCGTCCTTCAAGTAGTTGATTGTAATTTCAATGGTTTTCCTAGCTGTGTTCTATATCTATGGGCATGGCTGGAAGTTTTACTAAGAAAGAAAGAGAGAGAGAGAGGGAGAAAGAAAGAAGAAGAAAGAAAGAAAATCAAGAAAGCAAGCAAGAAAGAAAGAAAAATAAAGAAGAAAGAAAGAAAGAAAGAAAGAAAGAAAGAAAGAAAGAAAGAAAGAAAGAAAGAAAGAAAGAAAGAAATAGACTTGCTCCAACAGATGACTGGCTCACCTCTGAGAAGTAATCAGGCCTGTGCATATTTGATTTATTTTCTTTTAAGATGAGGTCATCTCTTGTTTGCAGGAATGATTGCCACTCTCTGGGCTTACTCTATAGGGTCTGTGAGGTTGTTTTATTCCAGTTAACAACTCAGTAATTGGAAGTAATCAGGGTGAGAGGAACCAGTGACTAGAGGAAGATATTAGCTATTGAGGGATACCTAGGAATGGGGGCAAAAAAGGGGTTGGAAAGTTATTAAAAATATCACAGAGGAGGATGTTTTATAGAATTGGCTCCACTTTTGATGATTCCACAGCAAAGTTAAATGGCCATTATAAATCATCTAGCTGTCAGCTGTAAGATGCTTGGGCATGAAGGGGTCTTTTCTTGTGTGTAAATACACTGGTAGTTGTTGATGTCTGCATGTGTCTTTGTTGTGCTCTAGGTAGTCCGTACTGATGAATGAATTATGCTCCCAAAGTTGGGTCTTAGGTTGTTTGGTAAACTTCATAAGCTCAGTTTTCTCCACCAAAGGGCATACCCTACTACCTAAAGTGTGCACCGTGGAGGCAGATTTCCCGATTTTAAACCTTGCTTCCATCACTTAGTGCTTGTGGCTCTTGCAATGAATCATTTTGTCTGTCAGCTTCCTCACGGGTAAAATGGGAATAACCACAGCAATTTTTGCCTCATGTCATTGTTATGGGAATGAGAGGATCCAAGAGAAGTGCTTCCTGCCTGACACTTAGGACAGCCCCTTTGGGCCAATCACAGCATCCTTCTGCCCCTATCTTGTCAACTCTCTATTTGAATGGCCACTGCACATGGGACTTTTGCCTTCAGAGGAATCATTTCCAGAATGAATCTTTTCCAGGAGACAAGACCATCAAGAACTTTGCTATGGGTTATAAAGCAGTAAGCACCCAGGTTGTCTTTCAATTTATCAGAAATAGTTAACTTTGTCCTTGATAAGGTTCCCATGAGGATGATCATGACCTTGTATCTGACCAGGCATGGACCTTCAACAGAACCAGCTCTGAACAGTTATGCAGCAGCAGGTGATGCTCTCTGAGGCATGGGATACTGTAACTCTCAACACGGGTTGTCCATTTAAGCCTTTGCCCCACCTCTTTTCCAGAAATCCCAATGACATCATAAAAGGGTGTTAACTTATCTCAGGACCAGCCTCATGAGGAAGAAAGCTAGGTACCCAGACCAAGCTGCAAAGTGCATTCATACAGTGGAAAACATTTCTTAACTGCAGAAAACTAGATACTGAGCTGAAAGGAAAATCTAGAATTCATGGCAGGGGCTATTTCTTCTCTTCTAACCATTTTTCCAATCTCTCATACCCAAGCACATTTCTTTTCTTCCCCCCACCCCTACCTTTTTTCCTCTCCATAGAAACAGGCTAACAATGACTATAGAATTATTGAGTTTTGTTGTTCAAATTCATTTTCAGGAATTATTGACCCAATAGAACTTAATGACACTTCAGAGTTGAGGCCCTTTGTGTAAATCTTTCATCCTTTGCAGATTAACAGCCAGATGGGACCTGAAAGGGCTCCAATGTCCAAATGCTAAAATCTATACCAGACTTTGAGCTGAAAGAAAGTTACTGTTCCTGCATATAGCTTGATTAAAAAAAACAACAACAACTAGAACAACAACAACAACAACAAAGTTCAATTGATGTCCCTTCCCTTAAAAACAATTTTTTTTTAAGCCAACAGATTGATCAACTGACTGAAAATCAGGAACACTAACTCACAGCTCCCTCTCAAGTGTTCTTCACTCATGGCTGTAAAATCTGATTTCTAACAACATCAAATTAATTATGTGTGGACAGCAGATTTTATTTTACCTTTAGGCCATGAAAAAATAGGGAACAGTGCATTCCTAGGTCCTGTACAAAAAGCCATCCCTCTATTGCTAGATTGTGAAGTGCGTTTTTAATTCGCACCTTTTAGCAGAGAACCCTCCACCCCTCCAAAAAAAGGGGGTATGAGATGCTGAGTTTGTTTGCCTTTAGCCAGTTCCTAGTGAAAGCATGAGATTGCTAACACAGTGCCTGACTCCTCTGGGATTAGAAGGTATTGGGACATGGAAGAAAGGTGCTGTCTACTGTGGGAGCCCATTCTTCTTTAAAATGAGCCCATATGCACAGCCCCGGTCCTGTCTGACATGCACAGCTTGGGCTGACACCGTTATTACCCTATCAAGGCATCTGCACATTTCTAATCCTTCAATGCAGAAGAGACAATTCCACCATCCCACGTAATATGTGCCAGCTGAA
The DNA here is from genome assembly GCF_054177405.1 of Leptonychotes weddellii. Taxonomy (NCBI): domain Eukaryota; kingdom Metazoa; phylum Chordata; class Mammalia; order Carnivora; family Phocidae; genus Leptonychotes; species Leptonychotes weddellii. The sequence continues at coordinate 139,307,119 of NC_138373.1, read as the reverse complement.
TGGATCCCAATTTATCAGGAAAACTATAAATTGCAGAACACCAGGCTGAAACTAAAGTAATAAACCCTGTGATCTCTGTACCATACATTTTAGGCTGTTATTTAAGGTCTCCAAGGAGATCGGTGCCATAAAAACCATTTCTCAGGAATTCTGCCAGCTATAGGAGCGTGCTGCAACTGTTCGTGCTAATATATTACAACTTGTTTATCACACTTCTGGAGCATCAGCAGCGTTACCAAGGGAGGGGAAATGATGCGCATACCCTCTCCATAGGCAGCCAGATTTTTGTTTCCTATGTACACATAAAAAAGGATGCTTTCTTTTCTCATCCTCTCACTACTCTGTACCGGCTCCCCAGAAATAGCTCTTGAGCTCAGAGGAGATGGAATAGGGCCTCTATTAATCTTCATACCTCCTTGGAAGACTCCACCACTGTCATTGCAAAGATAACATGCAGCCGTGTGGAAAACGGTGTGCAGGATTTTGGGAAAATGTAGGTGCTCCAGAGCCACATAGATCTAGATGTTAATTTCACAAAGCATCCATGTGGCCTCGGGCAGGTTAATTAACTGCTTTGAGGCTTGGTTTCCTCATTTGTGTTTTTGTTTGTTTGTTTTTTAAGGAACAGCAATGCCTCTCGTGAGGATTAAATGAAATAACAGATGTAAAGGGGCTGTTCCAGTGCCTGATATATGGCAGGGACTTGAAGAATGTTAGTCCTTTTCACCTAATTAGTTGGGGCAATGAATGGCATATAAAATACTAATTTGCTGCTTTTATAAAAGAGTTGAATATATTGAAAACAAGATCATAGTGCATTATTTCTGATGATTTGCCTAGTAGAGAAATCTTTAGTGCAATTTCTAGGGTGCTGATAAAGATAACCCCCTGTATTAGTTTGCTAGGGCTGCCGTGACAAACTACCACAGGCTAGGTGGCTTAAACAACAGAAATTTACTTTCTCACAGTTCTGGAGACTGGAAGTCCATCATCGAGGAGTTGGCAGGTTTGGTTTCTTCTGAGGTCTCTCTCTCCTTGGCTTATGGATGGTCATCTTCTGCTTATGGCTTCAGCTGGTCCTCCCTCTGTGCATGTCTGTGTCCGAATTGTTAAAAGGAACCCAGTCATATTGGATTAAGACCTACCCTAATGACCTAATTTTAACTTAATTATCTCTTTAAAGACCCTATCTCCAAATACCGTCACATTCTCAGGTACTAGAGGTTAGGACTTCAGCATATGAATGTTGGGGGTGATGAAATTCAGCTTATGACAACCCCCTATCTTGCCACCCCTGTGTCAGCAGTGGAAGTGGAATGGGGAGGGCCTTATTCCACTTCAAGAGGTGTTATGTGGGTCTAGGTGTCATTATGTGCTCATTATCATCTGTTAACACATGAAGTGAATTTGGAAATTCATTCATTATATTGTTTAACACATAAAACAAATCTAGAGGATGTAGAAGTTTTAGTAAAAACATTATTATCTTAAGATGTCCTCTGCTTACTTGGCTACCCAGTGAAGAACTCAAGAAAAAATGTCAAGTCTTCCCAGTAATGGATTAGTAATCTGATGACTGAAATCCTTTAGGTTGCTGAGAAGTTATTTCCCAGTTAATAGAGCTGGTGTTATCTAGAATGCTGTCAAGGTTGGTTTGGCCCATGATGGATAATGACTGGATCACAGAGCTGGACAGCTGTGCTGTGAAGAGGCTCTGCACATCAGTATTGGGACTGGCTCCTCTGCTCTAGGGACCAATGCTTGAAAACCCAGAGTGGCTTCTTATCTCCATGTGACCAGTGTAGCAAGCCAAGGCAGGGAGGAGCCCGGCAGTCAGGCCATGGGGTTGGTTCCTTAGAGGTGTATTAGTTTCCTCTGGCTGCTGTGAAAAATCATTACAAATATAGTGGCCTCAAACAACATATATTGTCTTCTGTTTCTGGAGGTCAGAAGTCCCAGGTCTGTTTCATGGGGCTGAAGTCAAGCTGTTGGCAGACTGGTTCCTTTTGGAGGCTCCAGGGGAGAATCTGTTTCCTTGACTTTCCCAGCTTCTATAGGCCACCTGTGTTCCTTGGCTACTGGCTCCTTCTTCCAGCTTCAAAGCCAGCATCATAGTATCTTCAAATCTCTTTCTGACTCTCCGACCTCACTTCCATTGTTACATCTTCTCTGTCACTCTGAACTTCTTGCTTTCCTCTTTCACTTACAGGTATCCTTGTGATTACATCGGCCTCACCTGGATAATCTAGGATAATCTTTACATTTTAAGATCCTTAACTTAATCTATCAGCAGAATCCCTTTTTCCAGGTAAGGCAACATATTCAAAGGTTTGGGGGATTGGGATGTAGACATCTTTCAAGAAGCCATCATTCTGCCTATCACAGAGAACAGGCCTGGCAAATGGGCCCTAGAACAAGGAGATAGGAGGCTATCAGCAGCTCCACATTCCAAGGAAAGAGTTCTTAACATGGATTGAGGTTGGGGAGATGGGTGAGCATCTGTATGTGGGAGTGGAGATTAGGGGGAGCCCGTGTATGTATGTGGGTTGTACAAATATAGGGTTTAGGAGGCCCACAAACTCCCATTCATTCATTCGTTCATTCATTTCTATGAAAGTGTTCCTCTCTTTAGATCCTGAAAGGTATCTTTACTTCTATAAGATTAAGATCTTGCCTTCAGGCCCCAAATAAACAGACAACAAGAGCAGCCAGACCCTACAGATCTTAGAGCTCTCTAAAGCTGCTCTCTCAGGGTGAGCCCTCTCTCTGCTCATTATCACAAGTTCTATTTCTTTCTTCTTTCTTCCTCTTCCCCTCCTCCTCCTCTTCTTCCCCTCTTCCTCCTCCCCCTCCTCCTCCTCCTTCTTCTGTCTCTTCGTTTTTTCCTGGCTACCATTTATTGAGCATTTACCATGAGTAGATAGAAGGCTTCATGCATTTTCTGTTATTTATCTTGTAATCCTTGCTGCATTTGTGGGCATGAGGCCTCTTGCCATAACAAATAAACCACAAACTTGCAGGGGTTCGACACCAAAGAGGCTTATTTCTTGTCCACACAGCCCTCCAATGCCAGAGCTCTGATCCCAGGGCAGCTTTCCACCACAGGATGGTTTGCTACCAAGGCCTTATCCGTGGTGCTGAACCACATTCTCTAAGACCCCAAGATCCTCTGCATCCTAGTAGGTGGTTGGGGAAAAGCAAGTAGAGAAGGTTTACTTGCCCCTTAAAATATCCTGGCCATAAGAGGTATCCTAGCTGGGCAGTTTCCTCTCAGTAACAACTTATACTATGCAAGTTTTGGGAAAGTGAGAGTTTTTGGTGGACAGCTGCCATCTCTTCCACCCTCTGGATAACCATATTTGGTAAGATTATCTCTACTTATCAATGAAAAAAAAAATCAAGACCTATAAATCTCTAATAATGTGACCTGGTTAAGTAAGTGGCAAAATGGGAGTTCCTGTACAGCTCTGTTGGAATTCTCTATGATTGTCTTTGTAACCAGTGTCTCATTGTAGGACTTGTCCTAATGCAATGCTTATCAACCTCCTTTTCACTTAATGGTCTTTGAAGGGGTCAGCCACCCCCCAAAACCATCGGGTGTCACATCTGCATGGCCTATCCCAGAGGCAGCCTAGAATCAGCCCCTTGTTGTTCTTTCCTACCATTTGCCCTTCTCCTGCCAAACTCCCAGGCCCCCCGTGCTGTCCCCAGGTCCCATGATCCAGATAGTTTCTAATCCCCCATCTCCCTTAGTCACACATGGATTTGTCATAGTTCATTTTCTCAAACCTGTTCCAAAGAAGTTGCCAGACATGTAGCCCTAAACATCAGCCATCTTTAATTCCTCCCTCTTCCCCATCCATCCCTTTATCCACCTCTGGCATTTATCCTGTGCCTATTCTGTGCTAGTAGCTGTGCAGTCTACTTGGTAGGAACATGACTCAGGGCTTAGGCTTAAGGAGCTCATGTTACCTATTTCAGAATGAGTGATGCCAGCATTTGTCCTCCTCTCTGTTTCTACTGTCAAATGTTCCAGCTCATGCCCTTATGCCTTTTTACTTAGAGCACTTGGTAATTTCCTCACTGCCTCTGCCTTCTTTGTCTTTAGTTTAAATGCTTCCACACACTGTTGCCAGGTTAATCTTTACAAAGCAGATTCTTGATTATATTAATTTCCAGTTCCCTGCTGACTGTAGAATAAGGTCTAAACTCTACCGTGATATACAAAATTTTCCATGATCTGACTGACCCTTTCTAATTTTATATTTTTCTAATTTTATATTTCATTTCCCACTTTCATGCATCCCATCGTAAATGGAATTTCTTATGATTCTCTTCATATCCTTTTTCTTTAACCTTAACTTGCATACATATCCTATACATACTCTTTTTGTTCTTACATTAAAGTCTTTGATTTTGCATGGTATCTCATATGAATCGGTCTATTTGTGCTCAATAAGTATGTGTTCAATTAATGACTAGGTGCTAGCCTGGTCTTTAGCACATCTGAAGCCCAAACATAATACTTTGTACCTTTGTCATGGCAATAAATTCACTGTACACTGTATTATATTTGTTTATGTACATATTTATCACTCCTACTAGATGGTTTTCAGGGCCAGATATGATTTACCTTTATCCACCACACGCAAAGCCATCAGCCACCTAAGTACAATGCCCTATGCATAATAGGTTCTTAAAAAGTGTGTGTGGGGGCACCTGGGTGGTTCAGTCATTAAACGTCTGCCTTCAGCTCAGGTCATGATCCCAGGGTCCTGGGATCGAGCCCCGTATCGGACTCCCTGCTCAGCGGGAAGCCTGTTTCTCCCTCTCCCACTCCCCCTGTTTGTGTTCCCTCTCCTCTCACTGTCAAATAAATAAAATCTTAAAAAGAAAAGTGTGTGTGTTGGGGCACCTGGGGGCTCAGCTGGTTAAGTGTCCAACTCTTGATTTTAGCTCAGGTCATGATCTCAGGGTTGTGAGATTGAGCCCTATGTCAAGTTCTGTGTTCAACCTGGAGCCTGCTTAGGATTCTCTCTCTCTCCCTCTCCCTCTGCCCCTCTCCCTGCTCTCTGTCTTTCTCAATCTCAAAAAAAAAAAAAAAAGTGTGTGTGTGTGTGTGTGTGTGTGTGTGTGTTGGATGGTTAGACCCTGCTAGAATGTTTTAAGGATTATAGATAGACTCTATTTAAGGCACCTAACACAACCCATGGCATACAGTAGGCTGTCATCTGGAAACATGTCATGCTAAGGTGTTAATGGCTGATAACTGTGTCAAGCCATTTCTATAGGGACATTTGATAAGGAATCTAAAGAAATGAGTGTCTAATTTTAGGGTTCCTGGACCAAGTGGGAGAAGTGCTTGGGGAGAGGGCTCCTCTAATCATCCCACATGAGCAATGAAACCCTCAGCCCAGGGCAGCCTGAATGCTCACATGTGACACAATTCATGCTTGCTGAAATTAACTGTGTAGAGTGAGATGCCCTGCTATCCATCCTGGCAGAACCTGGGGTACCGGAGTGGGAGCGACTGGGTCATCTATCATTCTGCACAGAGTTGGACAGGATATTGGTTAAATGAGTTAATAAAAGTATCAGAGCTGGGGTGTGAATGAGAACTCTAGTGTAGGGATCTTTGCAATAGTCACCTCACTGGGTGCTGCTTTTCACAAAGGTGGAGAAGGACTTGGAGTGTCAAAGGAACAAGGAGCTTCACTGTGCCTTTGTTTGGTGGGTGGGGAGCTCTCTAACTGTGCCCTTCTGATAACCACAAGTGTTCCCATCCTCTTCATTTGGTGCTAGTCTTGGGGAACACAGACATAGGCTGGCGGTTGTGTCTTTATTGGAGACATTAGCCCCCAGGGGAGACTCCTCAGACTTTCACATGGTTTTCTGCTGAGCTGGAGGCTAGCAAAGTCACTAGACTCCACAAGATTTAATTAGAGACAAGATTTCAAGCTTTGTTTGTGTTCCCAGGATTTGGCATGATGGTACAGCTGGGACCTTTGTATCTCAGTTTCCTCTGTTTAGGTAATTGGTACAACAGAGAGGGCTTTATTGGACCAACGGTAAGTTTTCTCCACGAAGATTTCCAATACCCAAAATACATTTCACTGACTTTAAATAAGTCACTGGATACAATCCAGCCAAGGAAGGCACAAGTCTTAGAAACTCTGTGGCTTAAATTCTTTTCCATGGCTTGGGAAAGGCAGGATTTGAAACCTAACCTACCCAACTCTTACATTAGAGCTGTAAAGTTAATTCTTTTTTGTCAGTCTTCTCTATAGATTATCTCCTTTGTACGTTTCAGAATGTTGTCGATCCATACCAGAAGTATGACATAGGAATCCATCATATCACTAGCCCCCCACCATCGAGTTTCTCTCTCTCTACTCTGATAATAACCTGTTCTCACAGCTCCTGTCGCTTTCTCCTTCCCTTCAGCCATCTCATTGCCAGGTGACCCAGTGCGGCTCCAAGTGGCCTATGCGCTGTCATTGATCCTTTCTGCGCTCATGGCAGGCGGCACTAATTAATCGATCACAGCACACTTTCTCAAAGAGCTGGGTCTTGTGTTTGGAGTTCTACTCAGGAGAGCCCCAGGCAGAACCACTGATCATTGAAAGTTAGCATGTGAGATAAAACCTATTTTCCCAATTAAGCGGTTTCTATTGACTCCTAGAAATAAAAAATGAGGAATTAGCTCACTTATACTATTCCTTCTCCTACCTTTTCTCCTCCAGGATTTTTAGTGTTTCTACTGATCATCTTTGTAACTTTCAGTAACAGTTAATTTCCTCTTTTTTGTTCAATCAAGTTTTAGCAGCATTTCTTGATTTTCCACTTTGTAAGAAGAGGGTAATAACTTTCTTATGGTTTCCTCCATCTTTCCTCTCCCATTGTACTTTCCCATGACTTCTATATTGTCATATTATTAACATTCACATCCTTTCCTTTATGTAATGTGTCCTGATCACTCCTTTTTTCTTTTTGAAGATTTTATTTATTTATTTGACAGAGAAAGAGACAGCGAGAGAGGGAACACAAACAGGGGGAGTGGGAGAGGGAGAAGCAGGCTTCCCGCTGAGCAGAGAGCCTGATGTGGGGCTCAATCCCAGGACCCCAGGATCATAACCTGAGCCGAAGGCAGACGCTTAATGACTGAGCCACCCAGGCGCCCCTGTCCTGATCACTCTTAATGAGACAGTCTACCCCCATAAATCTATCCTTCGTAATCTGCTTTATTTTTCTTAATATCATTTTTCACCACTTAAAATAGTACATATTTATTTTTTAACGATCTCTCCCCAACTAGAATTTAAATTTCATAAAAGGAGGGAATTTGTTTGTTTTGTTTAGTGCTGTATCCCTAGCACCTGGAATACTGTTGGCATGGTAAGTGAGGTGCTTAGTAAATATTTGTGTGGGGAATAAATGAATTCTAATCATGCTCCATACCCCAGTTAACTTTGTTGTTGTTGTTGTTTTGTTTTGTTTTGTTTTTTGAGAGAGAGAGAGCAGGGGAAGGAGGGGCGGGGGGGGGAGAGAGAGAACCTTAAGCAGGCTCCACATCCAGCATGGAGTGCCGGACTCAGGGCTTGATCTCATGACCCTGAGATCATGACCTGAGCCGTTATCAATATCAAGAGTTGGACTCTTAACCGACTGAGCCACACAGGCATGCACCCCCCTTTGGTTAACTTTTATTGTACATGAGGAAGCTATCTGACCCTGCGATATGAAAGGATAACCTCACCTTCAAGTATACCAGGGCATTGCAAACATCCATTGAAGGTATTCGCCAACCCAGGTTCCCACTGAAAGAAGATTGCTTAATTGATTACCTAGCTTTATCCTTATAAAGCATATTGGCTTCCTCAGGGAATGGAACCCAGAAGAGGCAAATTTTGATAGGAAGGAAGAAAAAGGGAAATTTCAGAATATGAGTTTGCATTTGCTTAGGGACATCAAAGTTTGGGAGTTGTGAGATTATGCAGCTCAGAATATAAACTGAAAGGAGAGAGAGAAAGGAAAAATGAACTTTACCTACTTAAAACATTTCTTATGGACTGCCTAACAAATAAATGTGTGGCCACAGTAGTGTTCCGGAAAGACTAACCTTTGAAGCAGGCACCCCTGGGTTCAATTTTTTGCTGTTGTTCTTGGCTGTGTGACATTGGGTGAGTTACTCACCCTCTCTGAAAATTGATTAGTGTTATTCATAAAGATGAACCTATGTTGAATAACATCTCCATATTCCTGCTCAACTGCTCATGCACAAAATGGAAAGTCTCTCAGTGCTCTGGGGGAAGACAAGAAAACAAGAGCTGTCTTGTTCAGTTATAAATAATGAAAGAAGCTTAAATGCTAAAAGTACTTCATTATCTCACATGATAAGGAGTGTGGTGCTAGGTCATTTCTGGCTTAGTTTCAGTAGCTCTGTAATGCTAGTGAGCAAGGCCAGAGTCTTGTTTTAGCTGTTTCCTCAAGATTTAAGATGGCTGCCACAACTTGAAGAATATTCTTACATGCAGAAGGGTCAGAGAGTGAAAAAGAGGTTTTCTCATGTTCTTTTGTCTTTTATCAGAGTGGGACCTCCTTCCAAGAAGGGCTCCACCACTTTCAGGGATGCTTGGCCCCAAAGTATGATGGGAACCGAGGAGAAGGCATTTGAAGCCTCCGTGATGGACGTAGGCTCCGCCCATAGGAGGCGGGGGTGGGTGCCTAAACAAGGTCTACTTCAGAGATCATCTGACCAAAAGAATATGTCTGGAGCAGATATTTCCCTTAATCTTCAACATGTAGTACTGATCAGCTAACAGACAGTCTGGGGAGAATACCTTTTGTAAATCTGAAGAGTAAATTCTTAATGAGAGTTACCCCTTCCTACTATGTACCAGACACTTTACAAACATAAACGTCTTTAAAGTTTTCCAGCAACATCTCATAAAGTAGGTAGCATTATTTCTCTATCACAGAGATCCGGAAATGTATAGCAAGTTGCCTAAGGCCCATGAACTAGGAAGTGGCTGAGCTAGGATTTGGAGGTTCTTCCGACTCCTGTGTTCGTTGTACTCCTTTGTCTCTATCACAGTCTTCCCCAAATACCCACCTGCTCCAGTCTTTCTGAGGTAGTAAGATGGCTAAATTACTATTACTGCCTCTGACGCCCTTTCTAACATAGTCATCTATGAAGCGAGGCTTTTTTGATGGTAAGAGATCTTTCAGTTATTCTTATTTTTCTCCTATTGACCTAACACCTTTTTTTTTTTTTTAAAGTGTGCTTAGGTATGATTCAGTGATTCTGAATACTTTTTTTTTCTTCCAAGTTTAATTTTTCTTTCTGACTGCTCCACTCTTGTTTGCAGCTCCCTTGGCTGGATAAAGCCAGGGCAATTCTTTGGACGTCAATCATTTTGAAAGGCGACTTTCTTGCATGACTTGGTAAGATCTGAAAGGAGGATAACCACAATGGGGAGGCTGTGGTGAGTCGTCCCCAGGCAGCTGGCAGTCTTGAGCATCCAAATGTAATTGCTCTATTTTATTCACCACAGCCTGCCCGCTGTGTTCATCAGACTGCCCAGTGGAACAGAAGGCAATCAGGGCCGAGGCAGCCTCGGAAAGTCAAGCACACACAACCAAAGTTAAAAATATGTAAAAAATTACTTGAATGTGATTTGCTCTCATAGAACTCAATTTCTGGATAAGAACAAGAGGAAACAGTGCAAAACTGGGGCCCTAAAATTTATCTTCACTGGAGAAAATGCAGGGAGAGCTGTGAACGTTTAATAATTTCAGTATCCAACCACCCATGGTAGGTGCTTGCTTAATGCATGGACAAGACAGGGAGATTCAGAAGGCAGGCAACTCAAGGCATTTCCAATTTATTTAAGGAACTCTTTGATCTGTTTTGAAATTTAGGATTCTGCTTTTGACTTTGTTAGATAAAGTTGGAGTAGAAATGAATTATTCATATGAAATATTGCCTCAATAACACTGCATCAAATAAACATAATGAAAAGCTGCCCATGTTATATAAGGGAAGCTAAGTCACAACTCTTTTGAATTGCAAAGTTAAGCACTCGGGGCTAGACTCTTCTCCAACATTACTCTGTGGAAGAATCCGCTTAGGAGAATGTAATGCTCAGATCCTTTTGATTTCCGGTCAGACATGCATTTGTGGTTTATGGGCTTAAACGACAGTTGTAACCATGCTGTCATTAAATCTTACAGTCCTCGGCCCGATTCCACCCAAGTCATCGGAGGCCAGAGAGCAATTTCCATGACAATGTATCCCACACCACTCCAGCATTTTAAGTTCACCGTAGACATGTAGTGACGAGGATTTACCCCCCCAATCCACAAATTGGGCATCGTATCCTATTTTCAGCAGCCACTGAGCACATACCTATATCCAGGCCTTGAAGGGAAAATTTTAAGACAAATAGAACCCTCAGTTTTATCAGTGATGTTTCTTTTCTGACAATGCTTCGGCTAAAAATTAAAAGAGAGAGAAGGATAAAGTAAACCTAAATAAACTGCACATCAGGGGGGTTGAGCTCTGCTGGAATTCAATAGATCACACTTAATTCTTGCTGACCAGCCAACTTTAAAGAATTGTAGTTCAATAAGTGTATAGGAAGTGGCCAGAATCAGCCAGCCATGGGCAGAATGGTGAGGAAGGCAGAGTTTGTCTTCAGAGTTGCCCTTATGTGCCACCCGCCCCCCCAATCCTCTGTCCTTTGGACCCTTGAGGCTCCAGGAGCAGGCCCACCACATAATTGTGTGCTTCATGATTCCCAATCACTGGCTCAGGACTGCCAAGGGGCTTTGTGAAATTGGGCTCTCGAATTGCACTCTGGACCTGAACAGGAGCCTCTGAGATGGGGAGCAACCTCTGCTCCCTATGAAAGGGATGCTGGGCCTGAGCTGGGGGTGGCCAGTGCCCTCAAGCCTGAAAGCACCAGCTCCGCACTTGGCCCGAGGGGTGAGCCTTGGGCAAGGTCATGAGCTGCTCTGCCTTAATTCCCGTACCTGTGAAATGGTGATCGCCCTGCCATCTCTCCGGGTAGTTGTGGGAATTCAGTGAGAGATTTTTGCACCCACGTGAGTACCGGGTCTTGGGGGTGTCATGACTTCAAGTGGAAGGAGCAGAGCATGAAATCTGGAGCCAATTATTGGTGCTAGAGCCTTGGGCCACTCAAGCTTGAGTCTAGGTTTCTTCATTCATAAAATGAGAAAGATTAATTCCTGCTGATTCTGTCATAGACAATTGCTCTGATGCATAAGTGAGACAGTCATCATGGTTCAACTTATATTTTATATTAAATAAGTAAATATATAAATATAATGATATAATGTTAAATAAATTTATGATATAAATTATAAGTGTATGCATATAGAAAGGAATATATAACACATAAATAAAATAATAATAATGGTAGATAAACTTTATTGAGAACAGACCATAGACCAGGTGCTGTATTTGATATTTTAGGTTGGTGATACGATTCTCAAAAGAAAGCACCTATTGTTTGTTGAAGACTCTTACAGGCTCAGCACTGGGTAAGGTGATCTCTAGCATTCAGAACAAGTTCCTGTAGAGCACTTATTATGAGCCAGGCATCAGTCCGAGTGCTTGACATATGTGCATCAGTTTAGTCATCACAAATACTGGGAAGCTTTGTTGTTACTGCCATTTTACAGATGAGAAAAGTGAGGCCCAGGAAGGTTAAGTAACATGCCCAATGTCACATAGTAAGTACTGGAACTCTGATTAGAACTGGACATTCTAGCTCTGAAATGGGCTCCAAATCACAATTGTAAACTGTATTTATGATATGAAATATTTTTTTATAATATAATGCCTAATAAATATTTGTCAAATGAATAACCAAAGCTTCCTTAGGACTTTGTGTTTTCTATGAATGGCACCATCAGACCCACAGAGAGAACTGCCTGGCCTCCCTTTTTCACTTTTCTCAGCAGATCCCCTTTAGAATCCTGAGCTTAACTCTGGATGATGTATTTTAAATGGCATGTGACATTTCCCCCTCCCCTCCTCCCTTCCTTTTCTCCCTTCTTCCTTCAAAAACATTTATGAGGCATGTGCTATGTTCCAGCACCACGCTAAGCTCTGAGAGTTCAACAGTAAACAAGATGATATGGGCTTCACCCTCAGAGAGAACTAATGTTTTAGTGAGGAAGAAAAGCAACATAATAAGTTGTGCAAATGAACACGAGGCCTGGAGAATTGCAGGGAGCTGTGGGAGTGGATGGCTGGGCATCCTAAGCATCAGAGAAGATGTCCTTGAGGAAGTGCCAGCGAAGCCAAGACTGTAAGCATGCATTGGCTGGGTGATGGGGTTGTTGCTGAAGACCTAGCAGAGAGTGTTTCAGGCACAGAAAACAGCTTGGGCCAAGCCTGCAGTTGAGATAGAGTGTAGCTTGTTATAGACACTGAAAGATGTTTTCTATGCCTGGGGCTAATATTTCCAGGGGCGGGGGTGGGGGGGAGATTGGCGAGAGATGAGAAGAGAGAAGTCAAGAAGAAATCAGATTGTGAAGTTTGTGTTAGAGAAGGCAAAGGGTTTGAACCTCATGCTCAAAGCCATTGGGAGCTATTGAGGGTTTCCAGCAGGCTGTGGCATGGCGAGAGTAGTATTTCGGAAGCGTCACTGGCAGTGGTCTAAAGCCCGAACTGGAAGGGAGCAAGGAGGTGGGCCGACAGAGAGACATGAGGAGGCTGCTGGGGGAGGAGGTAGCCAGGGGAGGGACTAAGGGGTAAGGAGATATCTAGGAGGTACAATCAGCAGGACTTGACCACTGGTTGTATATGAGGGGTGACTAGATACCCCCAGGAAACTTTCTCCTAGAGAACTGAGAATAAATTCATTTGAGGAATTGAGTGTGTTCAGTCGGGAGAGGTAGGCTGAAGAGGAGACATGTGAGGTATTTTCAGATATTTAGTATTGAATCGCTTTAAGAATGTTTTGATTAAATTTATTGTCTCCTGAAAAAGCGATCAGCTAAGGGGGCATCTATTAAAATGTTATGTTGGCATGACAAGACAAGCCCCATAAAGCTGTCCTGTGAACTGACGCATCGCCTCATAGAACTGTGAACTGAGAGTATTTCTCAGCCCAAAGATTCCCCACTACGAACGCAGGGGTGAGGAAGAGGAGTTGGGGATGCCAAAGCTCCAGCTGTCTGATGCGTCTGTCAGGCACCCGTGGGTGCAGAGTAGGCCCTTCCTGTGCGGAGCTGTGGCCCTTTCAGGGGTGGGATTCACAGCTTCAAGGAGGCAGATAGCAGCCAGGCTCAAGGAAGAGCTCCCCGGTAGTTGTCTGCCAGTTGTTTCAGAGACGTGAACTCCTCACTCCCGGATACGCTCAAGCGGATCTGTTATACATCTGTCAGGCAGGGGCTTCCTGTTGGGGGCCACATCACGTGATGTCTAGTGTGCCTTTAACATAGTCTGTAAATAAATAATTCTAAGGAATTACACTCCCCTCCACTGACAGGAAGCCGTCCATCTCTCATTCGCGGCTGTACCATCACAAGCCGCGGTGAGGAGCACAAGATTATTACTCTAGGAGCTGAGAATCTCTCCAAAGAGTATCATTGTTCTGTCATGCCAGACATTTGCCATCTTACAGCTTTATTACATCATGGCCTCTAGATGTTGTCTTTGCTTCTCTAAACAAAATTGGAAAGAGAATTCACATTTTATCAAGTGAAAGCTACCTCACCAAGTTCTTTTACAGAGAAGTTTGTTTTATAATTCAACACATGATTTCAATTGGGGGAGAAAAATTAAGAAAGATCCAGAGGAAAATGTTGTATCAACTCTGCCTCTAGCCTGACTCCCTTACAATAAAGATGTAGAGAGTCAATCTGATGTTAGGGCTCAAAGTGAGCGTGAGTTCTCTGTGTTGTTTACAGTTCCTTTCGAGAGAAGTTGCATGCTCTATAATGTGGACAAATGGCTGCTAAGGACCTTCCTAATGCTGTCAAATTCACTTTACTTATGTCCACTTTTTTTTTTACCTGAGTTTGCTAACTAAATAGAAGCCTATCACCCCCGCGCCACCTTTCTTCCTCAGGGTTATGCTCTTAAAAGTGTTCTCAACAGGAAGTAAGTTTCATTAGAGCTTGGGAAACAAATTGGTGAAGTGACAGATCTGTGGTTTGATGGAAGCTCAATTATAATTGTGTAACATAATATAGCAAGTGCAGATGAAATCCTATTAAGGGCTGGAAATCCAATATCTCATCTCTATGACTTTTAATTGATCTTTACACATATTGTCATCGCAGTCAAATATCTGAGCTGATTCTGGTACACATAAACAAATGTAAGCACATTAACTCTGTTAATAATTTTAACAAGTCATCTGTATTTCCCATTAGACCATCTCCAGTTTTGCCTTGGCATAATTAAAGATATCATCAGTGATGAGCCTAATTCGTTATTTAGGCATGCACGTATTGAAGTCTTGCTTTTATCATTAACTAAATCGTGATATAATCTATGTAGCCATCATTCAAAAATTAGACTTTCTCTTTCTCTGAAGTAAATATGGATAGTTGGGGGCAGGGAGGGTGCAGGAGAAGGAAACCCCATGGATGGTGTAGAAACCACAGAGGAAGAATGGAAAGTCTAATTTCTAGTCTTGAGTTCACCACTAAAATAGCCATGTGAGACTTTAACCTTTTTGATCCTATTTCATCACTTTTGGTAACAAAGATATTGCCCTAGTTTTTTCTCTCGGCGCTACCATTCTGGTTTCTGTGAGGCAGACACTGACTCCCTGCTTTGCTAATCATGAACAGTTGGGTATAAAAACTGTGGCCTTTATGTTCATTTTTGCTCAAGCTTCATAGAGCTGGACAATGTAAACTCATGTGTCAGGGGAGGTGGTCTGGGAATGTATTTTTCTTGCTGATTGTTATATCTGCAACATCAAGTTCAGGGCCTCATGCTTGCTCAGTCAGTATTTGTTGAATGAATGAATGAATGAATGAATGAATGAACTCATGCATTCTAGTCATTCTGCTTTCCCATGAAGATGGATTGGAGAGATTGCCTGGACATCCCCATTCAGTATCTCTTGTGATATTATCCTTTGGCTTGATGAAAACATCCTGGTTACCTCTGAAAGTACACCTTTAATGACATGATCTGACACCAAATGCCTTCTCGTGGTCTTAATGAAATGGAAGTGAATCAGAATAAACCGTTGCCGCCAGGACTGTTCCCTACTATTGCCTATGAGTCAGAGCACAGTGTGGAGATGCTCTCTTGTTAGTCAAAGGCAGGTGGAGACTTAATTTGTTAGTTTCCAGCTCACTCAAAGTGGGAACTATTTGCATGTGCTACAAATATGACATTTGAGAATGTTCTTTGAGTGCTCAGAGAATATTAAAATCTAAACCATGCTGTAAACAAAAACAACTTTTAATACCAGCTATGACTAATCCAGTGCTTTTGTTCATTAAGTAGAACAAACATTCTGATTTGCAATCAAATATCTACAATTACCGTGAAAGCTTGAGAAAAATCCTCCCTGGCAAAAGATCTTATCTCGGCACACAGAACAGATAAGATTCATTCCTTGATAGACGATCTCCATGCACAGGTGATCCCAGTAAACAGTCTTTGCAGAGTGATTTTTAGCAAATGAGTAGTGTATGGGGGGGGCGTTTTATCTGTTTAAGTTCATCACTTCCTGAAATCATCTTTGCATATATTAGCATACATTCATTTCACTGATTCTTTGTTTCTTTTGATGGGGAATACTCCTTCTGCTCCTTATTTCACCTGATTTGCTTTTGAAGTGAAGAACCCTTTTCTTCTTTAGGTGTCCTTTGAAAAATAAATAGAATTTCCTGTACATTAAAAAAAATAGCAGAGTTTTAATAGCAAGCCTTCATTAAGGCCAAAAGCCCCATGGAAAAATTACTAGTGCACTTCTTGCATTAAAACACACACACACACACACAAACACACACACACACTTCATTAAGGGCAGAAGCTCCACAGAAAAATTATTAGTGTCCATCCTCCTGTACTAAAGACTTCTAGGAAGATGCTGGAGAGAAGCTGTTTGAGAATATTAGGGATTCCTGAAGTGAAAGAGATCAACTCCAAGGTGACACCGACCTCTCTCAGATTAGTGACCTTTTGCTTGGTTTTTCTTGTTTGCACAAGCAAAGACTTTCGACATATTCCCCAATACCCTTAATTCCCCTCTGCTTGGCACGTTACCAGCAACATAAAAAAGAGAGAAAGTGAGAAGCTCTCATTTTATCTTTGAGCTGCTTAAATATTTATGTTCTAATTTGTTATTGACTTCATGTGAAGTTTTATCAAAATATAGATGGAAAAGTTTAAAGATCGCTCCTGGGAGAGCACTTAATCCATTTAAAAATAAATTTCTAATGGCCAGATTTTCTGGGCTTAAAACATGAAGCTATGAAAGAAAGCAAAACCAAAGAGGCCCAGTTTATATGCTGACATTTGTAGATGAGGATAAAGAAACTTGGTAATGAAAATGCTAATCAAATATCATTGTGAATGCTCGTTTTTTTTTTCATTTTTCTAATATTTGATGGAAGCCTTTCCTAGATTTCTATTTTAATTACTTTTCATTTGCAAAAATTGAAACCTAATTAAAAAACACCCTAGGGTAAACCCTTGGGGATGGGTCTTTGTTGCCTTCCATCTTCAGTTTCTAGCTCACTTTTAGCTTACTCATGCTTCCTTAGACGCTTAATATGTTAATTCTTTCAGAAATAGTTATATGTTAAATGCAGGGACTGGGCAACATATATGAAAAAGACTGAATTTCTAATGGTGAAATTTTGGAGAATAAAAAGAGAGATAAACAGATCATATACACACATAATCTTTCAAATGCAGTCATACGGATCGATGCTTGAAGATCTATCCCCAGTCACTGCTGCCTTTATGATATAACTAACATTATTTAACCTTCTATTCTGAGACCTTGCTGACTTATTTTTGACCAAAGTTCTTATAGCAGTGAGTTCCATGTCACAAAGAAGAGCCTTAGCTGAGGAGATTGTTGAAAAGCTCTTTCAAAATTCTAACCCACTGAGATTTATTTTACTGGCAAAAGTAGCATATATTTTGATTACTTTATAAAGGCTAGGTCCGGCTTTGTTTATTTTGATTGGTCAAAGATTTTCTTATTTGCTTGGATCAGAATTTCCCATATTTTAGGCCTCAGATCAGGGCAAGTTCACAGAAACCTGGTATGGATTCTCAAACCTAAATTTGAAAGGAGAAAGAAAGGAAGGAAGGAAAGAAGGGAAAGAGAGAAAAAGAGAAAAAGAGAGAAAGAGAAAGAAAGAGAACTCTGTGTAGTCCCAGATTTTTGTCTGGCCTCCCGGAAGTGGGATACAGCTTCCTGGGGGAATGAGCAAGGTCCTTGCTAAAGAGACAGAAGCAGGAAACATTTATGACACCTCACAGAAGCAGTGTTCACTCCTTCCCAGATCTCTCACAAGGGAATTGGAGAACTCTAGAAGCTCTGCTCACCCAGTAGCCTCCAAGCTGGAAGCCATCACATGTACTGTGTTGAAAACTTTGCCATCTGCACATAGCTCAAAAAGATGTAACTGGTAGAAGATTATGTTTCAGAGTGTGGGCCAATTTCAGGACAGGGGCGGTGCCTGTCTTTTTGACTGAAGCAGATCTAGCTCTGAGCCTGGGCGTGCTGGATCTGGGAAGGAGTGAACACTGTCTCCTGTTGAGAATGGAGACCACCAATTATTGGAAGCCCTGAGATGCTTTTGTATAATCTGCATGTCTCCCAGGTCTAATACCCAAATTCTAGCCTAATTCCTTATTACTCTACCAGGGCTGCTATTCATCTGAAGCATCATACATGTACAGTGTATGAGTCAGGAAGTAGGCCTCAGAGATCTGTATCTCTATATCTCTATATATCTATATCTATATCTGTATCTGTATCTCTATTATAAGGATTGGATTATGTAGTAATGGTGGCCTACAGTCTGCCGTCTGCAAGCTGGAGGCCCAGGAAAGCTGGGGGTGTACTTTGGAGCCTGGGAGCTAGAGAGCTGATGGAGTAAATCCAGGCCAAGTCTGAAGGCCTGAGAATCAAGAGTGTTGAGGGCAAGAGATCTGTGGACCAGCTCATGGAGTCCAGCAGAGAGAGAGAGAGAGAGGCTATCTAACCTTCTTCCTTCTTGTTCTATTTGGGCCTTTAACAGATTGGACGATGCCCATTCATGCTGAGGAGAGCCATCTGCTTTACTCAGGCCAGCGTGGATTCCAATGCTTATCTCTTCTTTGGATGCAAATTATCTTCCACATTCTGGAGCAGAGAGGTAAATAGATACAATTCTTTTTTTTTTTTTATTTTTTTATTTTTAAAGATTTTTATTTATTTATTTGACAGAGAGAGAGACAGCGAGAGAGGGAACACAAGCATGGGGAGTGGGAGAGGGAGAAGCAGGCTTCCTGCTGAGCAGGGAGCCCGATGCGGGGCTCGATCCCAGGACCCTGGAATCATGACCTGAGCTGAAGGCAGCCACTTAACAACTGAGCCACCCAGGCGCCCCAATAGATACAATTCTTAATCATCTTCCTCATGTCTATTTTGTATCCCTGCCCCAAATATACACATGTGCACAAGGTTTGGGGTATGCTGGCTCTCTTTAACGTTCCCACACTTTTGCTTCCTTTATACTTTCAGTGTGATGTATATTTGGTGTGTATGTGTATGTTTGGTGGGGTAGGGTGGGTGGGAGAGGATGGGTGGTTTAGGGAGCCTGTGCTGGATAACAAAAAAGGTTTTATTTTGTTTAGTAAAGAATATATCTGTTCTTTATTATATATATGTACACACATATCATCCATCTCTCTCTCTCTGTCTCTCTCATCTATTCATCCGTTTATCTAATTTTTGTGTCAGGATATTATCTATATTATTGACCCTCCCCCAATTAGTGTTTCATTTGGGGAACCCTGATTTGGATCTGACAAAAATAATTCTAGAAGTCACAAAATTCTGACTCTCTACTGGTTACCAGTGAGGCAAGAATCGGTTCTGATGATCTCATTCATCTATCAAATTTTAATTCAGAGCTTGTAAGATTGATGCTGTGTTAGCTTTCTTCCTACCCATTTCAAACTCGTTTCCCTTGCCTCCTTCCATAGAAGTTGCAAAGCTAAACACTTACATTTTTAGATAGCCCTGAAGCTATGGGTGGCCATATAACACTGTTCTGGCCAATGAAACATAAGTAGGAAATATTGCTTGAGATTTCAGAAAAGGTGTTTGCTTTCTTGATATAATACATAGTACCATCTGCTTTCTACACCCTATCTTCCTTTATCTTGCCTGGAATAAAGATGTGATATCTGGAGCACTAGTAGCTACAGCATGATCATGAAGTAAGACCAAGAGAATCCATGACTATGGCCCTAATGTCCTTCACCTAATGAATCTACACAAGCAATTACCTCTCAGATTTCCTGTATAAGCCCAGAAAATGGGGTTTTCTAAGATTCACAACCAAATGCAATCCCTGACTCATATAGGTAGGCATTGGGAAAATAGTGGAAAGAGGACAGGATGGAGTCTCTGGCTTATGATTTTGTGAGCAAGACAAGTCTATAGAAGTTGAGGTCTTTAAGCAGTGTCCTCCATAGACATAGCTTGGAAGCTCAGGGCTCATTTCCTGCCTGAGAAATCTGGAGACAGAGACCAATAAAACACATTTCTAGGTATTGATGCAGATTCAGTGGCAACTCCAGGGTTAATCCTGCAGGCTAGACATAAATTATGCTCTGTCTCCACCAGACTGAATCTTTACTAAGACAGCATTAATACCTACTTATATTTTTCTATCAATATTTCATAAATTTGAAGAGAAACAACTTGAAAGAATTCAGATGATTTTTTTCTCTGTGTGTGCTTTCAGAGCATCAATTATTGCTGTGGGGCTCTTTCAGAATTGCCTAAAGCTGCAATAAATTCCCTAGTTCTAACTTTGAAGATTTTAGAAATGCTAATAGTGGAATGTGTATGAATTATTACTCTTGCTCTAACACAGTGATACTCTCCTGAAGAGTAAACAAAATCCTCATTCAATTTAAGAATGAATGATAATTTTTTTGGCTTGAGTTAGAGGACATGTGAGTGGAGGTTGGGAGGGATGTGTGAATTTCTTAATTGTCTTATATTCAGTGTCTCACTCAGTGAAGAATATAGATTGGTCAAAGAAGATTGTTAGTATAATATCTTTACACTTTTTTCTAAATATTTTACATTTTCTAACTCATCTGATTCTTATGAAAATATTGTTTGGCAGGTAGGTAATATAACTATTTCCATTTTGCAGATGGGGAGATCAAGGCATATAGTATTTCTTCTTGATGGGCTTCTCAGTGTTCCAGGAAGACAAAACTCACTACTCACAATTGGTATAAAAATGGTGATCTATTGGGATGCCTGGGTAGCTCAGTCAGTTAAGTGTCTGCCTTTGGCTCAGGTCGTGATCCCAGGGTCCTGGGATCAAGTCCCGTATCAGCCTCCTTGCTCGGCAGGAAGCCTGCTTCTCCCTCTGCCTGCTGCTCCCCCTGCCTGTGCTCTCTCTCTCTCTCTCTGACAAATAAATAAATAAAATCTTAGAAATAATGGTGATCTGTTGGTCACGTCTGTTAGTTTGTAGTCCTTCAAGCTTGGTAATTAAAAACAACAACAACAACAAAACTTGACCAACTTCCCTCATTCCACTTGTGAAAACAACAACAACCGAAGAAAGGAAATATTTTTGAATCTATTTATATTTGATCCAAATTGAACCAGGAGAGGTAAAGAGGGAATGAGGAAGGGAGAAAGGAGGATCAGAAGTAGCAGCTATTGAATAGTCGTTTTAGGCTGGGAAGGTGTGGGAGATATGATATATATCACCTCAGGGACTCTGGATAAAAAATGTGGAAGGTGCATTATTCACACCTTACAGGTGGAGAGGTAGCCTTGGAGAGGTTAATCACTTGCCCAAGGTCATATAGATAGTATATCATGGAAGACTGATCATACTGAGGAATCTGTTTTCAGGGTTTTTTAGTTTGTGTCTCTCTAGGATTTTGTTTATTTCATCTAAGTTACTTAATTTATTGAATACAGTTGTTCATAATATTCCCTTCTAATCCTTTAAATTTATATAAGGTTGGTAGTAATGCTCCTTGTTTCATTTCTGAGTCAAGTAATTTGAGTCTTCTCTCTTTTTCTTGATCAGTCTGGTTAAATGATTGTCAATTTTGTTGATCTTTTCAAATAATCAACTTTTGCTTTTGTCTGTTTTCACTACTGTTTTTCTATTCTCTCTTTTATTTCTGTTCCAATCTTTTTTATTTCCTTTCTTCTACTTGCTTCAGATTTAGTTTGCTTTTCTTTTCTCAGTGTCCTTACGTAGAAGGTTAGATTATTGATTTGAGATCTTTCTTTTTTAAAGTATAGACATTTATTATAATTTCCTTCCAAATACTGCTTTAGTATACATTTTTCCCCAAGTACTGCTTAAATTGTATCCTATAAATTTTGCTATCTTCTTTTTTTGTTTTATTTTCATCATCTCAAAGTATTTTCCAATTTTGCTTGCAATTTCTTCTTTGACCTATTGGTAACTTAGAATTGTCTTATTTCATTTCCACATAGTTGTGAATTTCTCAATTTTTTTTCTGTTATTGAATTCTAACTTCATCCTATTGTGGTTTGAGAATAGTCTTTGTACACTTCCAATCTTTTTATTTTTATTGAGGTTTTTTCTTTAATGATCTAGCATATGGTCTGTACTTGTGAATGATCTGTGTGTGCTTGAGAAGAATGTGTATAGGGCTTTTGTTGGGTAGAATGTTCTATTGTTGTTAGATCTAGTTGATTTATAGTATCATGAATTTTTCTATATATTTGTTGATCTTCTGCCTGGTTGGTGTATCCACTATTGAAAGTACAATATCGAAGTTTACAATCAGTATAGTTGAATTGTCTATTTCTTCCTTCAGTCACTTTTTGCTTGTGTATTTTGGACACTCTCTTGTTAGGTGCATATATGTTTAAGTGCTATATCTTACTGATGGATAGATCCATTATTATTATAAAGTGATTCTCCTTATCTCTAGTAACATTTTTTTTTGTTTTAAAGTCTATTTTGTCTGGTATTAGTATACTCATTCTAGCTCTCTTATGGTTGCTCTTTTCATGATACAACTTCCATTGAAATGAGCTGGAGTGTGAGGTGATGGAGTGGGTCATGGCTCAAATGCCACCGATTTTTGCTGTTCTTATCAAGATTGATTAGATTTTCTTTAAAGATTTTTATTTATTTATTTGACAGAGAGAGACACAGTGAGAGAGGGAACACAAGCAGGGGGAGTGGGAGAGGGAGAAGCAGGCTTCCTGCCCAGCAGGGAGCCCGATGTGGGGCTCGATCCCAGGACCCTGGGATTATGACCTGAGCCGAAGGCAGATGCTTTAAAGACTGAGCCACCCAGGCACCTCAAGATTGATTAGATTTTCTTGAATGAATGTTTTTCCATTTGTTATATGCCATTAGGACAATTTACAGAGACTTCAAATTATTTAAGAAATAAACTTCATCTGTTATGGTTTTGTTGGGGAGATGACCCATGGAGATCTTCACACTACTATTGTAGGAATTCTTTCAAACTTGATTTTAATCTCATCTCCTTCTCACCACCCCCATCACACACCGTTCCTTTCAGATTCAACTGGAACTTAAAAGACCTGAAGGGGGGAAAATATGGAATCTGCTTTTTCATGCCTCCTTCCATTTCTTTTTCTAGATCTGAGAGAAAGGATTAAGGGATTGGATGAATGTATATTTATCTTTTTAATGTAACTGGGTGGTTATATTATTATCTTTTAATAAGTTCTTTCGATTTCCCCAACTAAAGCAGATGGTCATTTTGTGCCCTCCATGTAACAGCATCCAATCCTTGCTTTTTCATTGGGTGTGTATGTGTGTGTGAATTTTGTGGAGGGGTCCACAGAACCTCCCTACTGCATGTTTATCTGAAATAGGAGACTAATATCTCATGGATTAGTGCTCTTTCTTCTGTATTCCAAAAGGTGTCCAAGTTGGTCTCAGGAGACCATATACTTAATGCAGCAGCAGGGATGGGGATCTTTCCAGGACTGAGTAGAATACGAATGCCCATTTCCAAGGATCCACCTTAATTAAGTGAGTTCTCTCTTGGTGGGGCTTCATTATTGGGTGTTTCATGGGGTCCCAAAGTCTTAAGCAGAACTTGATTTTAATTTAGTACTAGAATCTAAAAGATCTAAATGGTGCAGAATTAAATCAAGTCTAATTCTTAAAATCAGTAACAAAGAAAGGATGGGTATGGTATCATAAAATAAGTGATAGCAAAGATGAAAACTGTATTCCCATTACTGAAATGTTACTTAACCATTCAAGTGTAACTCTCAAATTCACTATACTATATAAACTACTTTATCTTTCCTTACTTGGGGGAGGGTCGGCCTTTTTGTTCTATTCAAGCTTTCAACTGATTGGATGAGGACTGCTCACATTAGGAAGGGCAATATGCTTTACCCAATCTACTGATTTAAATGTTAATCTCATCCAAAAAACACCCCCACAGAGATACCCAGCATAATATTTGATCAAATAGCTAGGCACTTTGTGGCCTAGTCAAGCTGACACATTAAATTAACCATCACACTCCCTCCCTCCCTTATTCCCTTCTTGCCCCATCTACTTGGCTGTCGTTACCCAGAGTTGAACTTCCGTTGCACCGAGCTGGGTGTAGAGTGAATGAGCAGGCTGTGGCTCAAATGCCATGGGTTCTTACTGCTCTTATCAAGATTTATTAAATTTTTCTTTATTTCTTTTTTTTTAAAGATTTATTATTTATTTGAGAGAGAGAGAGAGAGTGCGCCAGGGGAGGGGAAGAGTGAGAGGGAGAGAGAGAGAATCCCAAGCAGACTCCCCACTGAGTGCAGAGCCCAACACAGGGCTCAACAGGGCTCGATTTCACAATCCTGAGATCATGACCTGAGGTGAAATCAAGAGCTGGACACTTAACCAACTGAGCCACCAAAAATTAAATTTTTCTAGAATAAATGTTTCCCAATTTACTATAGGCCATTAGGAAAAATTTAAATCCATTGGATAAAATGGAATTCATTCTCCCTCCCTCCTTCCTTTTCTTCCTCCCTTCTTGCCAGAATTCCTTATTTTCCCACTTCCTTCCTTTCTTCTTACCTTCCTTCTTCTCTTTTTTCTTCCAACACATGTTTATTAGGGCCTCTAGCCCTATCATAGTCATATTAAGAGGAAAATAATTTATACAACCATCCTTGTTGGGAAATAACTTGCAAAGACTGGAGATCTAAGAACTCTGAATGTGGGAATTGAGTTCCCAGGGGGAAGTGTGGCCTGGGGAACGAGGTTTACAATGGTAAGGGTCAGAAAAGGCTTGTCTGTTTATGATGGAATGTTTACCTCAAAAGTCATCTGTATTCTGTGACTTAGAGGAAAATACTGGAAATTATGCATTTATTGGTTTCAGTGTTCTGGATTTGTCTCAATTTCAAGATTTTAATTATTTTTAATTAATATACATGACTTACACTGTTGCCTTTTCCTTTTAATGAATTTAAATATTGGTCTAATCCAGTAACCAAAAATTTAGTAATGTAGTTATTGTCCTCTGTAAAAAGTGGGTTTTTGTTTTTAATCATAGCTTTATTGAATATTTTTAGGCTTAGATATAAATAAAATTTCATTTTAAAGATATTTACATTATATATCTTGAAGTAGTGTTTTGTTTAGATTTTTCCTAAATTATTTGTGCTGCTACATCAGAAAATTTAATAATGATTTTGTAATTCTCTTTATTAAAAATAGCTGAAGCAGTTGTTTTGAAGCTAGCGGTATATGAACCATCTCTAATTCAACTTGTTAATCATGGATGCTTGGGGGGAATATTTTGGAATCAAAGTATGAAGAATAATTATTATCTCCTCAAACAACAGGCATCTATTTTCTGTGTGTACACGTGTGTTTTTGTTTAACTAAAAAAATGGAGATTAAATGTCCCTTATGTCCAAGGACCAGTACCAGAGACACAAAAGTCTTCCATCAATTTTCAGACTACTTGGAGAGTGGGGGACATATAGCTGAGATGTAGGAAGTCTAGAAAGTTCCTTCTGGGGTTGGAATAAAAACTTCAGAGATGGGCGCCTGGGTGGCTTAGTTGGTTAAGCGACTGCCTTCGGCTCAGGTCATGATCCTGGAGTCCCAGGATCGAGTCCCATGTCGGGCTCCCCGCTCGGTGGGGAGTCTGCTTCTCCCTCTGACCCTTTCCCCTCTCATGCTCTCTCTCACTCTCTCTCTCTCCAATAAATAAATAAAATCTTTAAAAAAAAAAAACAAAAACTTCAGAGTTTTGGAGAAGAGAGGAAGTGCAATTTGTTTGAGGGTCCACAAAATGCACAGGGGAGGTGATATTGTAATTAATAATATATACACTTTAAGTTGGAATTAATTGCTTCTGCTTCCATATTCTTTGCATCTTCATTATTGTATTTTTTTTCATTCAACTTTGGCATACTTCATTATTTGTATTTGTTTATCTGACTACTTTTAAAGCTTCTTGAGGACAGGGATCTTGTCATAATCATATTTGCTCCAAATACTTACTATTCCTTTGTATCCTTTCATCGAATCCCCATGGTAGTGCTAAACAAATGTTTGTTTAATTAAATTTGGCACTATTATGAAGAGAAAATTATGCAGAAGTTAGAGCTCTAGTCTATATGAGTCAAAATACCTTTGATAAGAGGGTTTAAGATTAACAGATAAATCCTATGGAGGTAATTAACACTTCCCTCTGAAAAGCAGTCAGGGCCCAGATAGACATGAGGTCAGAAGTTGTGAAAATATTTTTGAGAAGCAAGGGGGATATGGCAGGACATACTTGTTTACAGACACACAGGAGAGAAAAGGTAAGCGGTTCTTGTAACAATTAAATAGTGACTGGAGGTCTTAATTTGTACCTGAGTATAGATGTATTTTAGCTTTTGCTGAGGATTAGCTATCGTGCCTACCAACTATGCAAGACTGTGGTATAAGATATGAAGAGACAAAGAAGACGTGGTTTGGTCCTCTAGCCACTTTTCAAAATATATTTTCAACAGAAACATTATCAGCATTGTTTCTCTTGCTTCTGCCTTCCCTATTTTTTATAACTAGAGCTGTTGATTTTCCCCACCCAGCACCAGCTATTTCTTGATTCTAAAGCTAATCTTCAGTGAGGCAGACGTATAGCCTCATTTTCACTATTTAGGAGGACTTAAAAATGAATTTCACCTCTGGACCTGGGATCCAGGACTCAGCCCAGCCATGGGTGCTGAGCTCCATTGCTTCCTTGAATCTTCTCCTTAACAGTTAGACTTGGGATGACCACTGTTTTGTTGTCACATGGTTAGAGTTCTATATTATTTGCTACTCTCTCTTTTACCTGGTTCAGCACCTTTGTCCCCTCAAGCTTCTGCCTTAGCCACAAGAATGTCACCCATATATCTCTTTGCCCATCTCCTCTGGCCCTCTGGCCCCAAATACCAGCCTGTTTGGGT
Source organism: Leptonychotes weddellii (assembly GCF_054177405.1). Taxonomy (NCBI): domain Eukaryota; kingdom Metazoa; phylum Chordata; class Mammalia; order Carnivora; family Phocidae; genus Leptonychotes; species Leptonychotes weddellii. Next base: position 139,280,432 of record NC_138373.1, on the reverse strand, counting down.
TCTTCCAGTCTCTTTCTCTGAGGGCTGGGCACCATCCTGGTACAACAGACTGTAGGCCCCGACTCTGTAGGGAATGGCAGAATCTCCCAGGACTGCCATTGCTGTCCTCTTCCATTTCCTGAGACTCTCTGCTCTCCTCCTTTTGGAATTGGCCATTTCTGCGTACTTTATCTGTAACACCTGACCACCCAGGAGTAATGGTTTCCTGAACCGTTCCATGTTTGCTCTACCCCCTGGATTCTAAGCCTTAGACTATCCAGCTGCCTTTCCCTGGGCCAGTCTTTATAGCTGGACCAGGTTCTGTGCTATCCCCACCTCCACTGTTACTTTACCTGGTTTCTCTCCTCTTTCTTCCAGTTCCATGTTTCTGAGGACTCTTCATACTTCAAGCTCAAGTCTAGGTAGGCATTGCTAAATTGATCTTCTTGTATTAAACGATGCTTCTAACCTAGTTAGAATAATTTTCTTAGCAGATAAGGATACATATATATATATATGTATAATGGATATATATATGTATATATATATACACACACATATATACATATATTTCTTAGAAGATATGGAGATAAATATATATATATACACACACACAAATACATGCATCCATCCATAATCCATCCTCTTTAAATATTAACTTTGTCTCCAAGTGTTGGTATTTCTTTTCATCCATCCATCCATCCATCCATTCATCCAACAGATATTTAGCAAGAAACTACTGAATTTAAGTCATCTGGCTCAAATGATGATTGGTAAATTCAAGCCATACAGACACTCTGAAGATAAAACTCTGCTAGCTTTACAATTTTTAAGATGACCACATGAATTCTTTAACTTTTGTGTTATATAATTATGAGTGATAAATTCTAGACCATGGGGCGCCTGGGTGGCTCAGATGGTTAAGCGTCTGCCTTCAGCTCAGGTCATGATCCCAGGGTCCTGGGATCGAGTCCCGCATCGGGCTCTCTGCCCCTTGGGAGCCTGCTTCTCCCTCTGCCTCTCTCTCTCTCTCTCTGTCTCTCATGAATAAAAAAAAAAAAAAAAAATTCTAGACCATGAATGTAACTTTAAGGCTAAGTGTATTTTAAGTTCAAGTAATAAAAATATGATCTCAGCTCTATTATATGGGATTTGAAAGCTAACTGTTATATATCAGGTACTTTATTTTATGAGCTAGGTTTTATCATTATCCACAATTTAAGATGTGAAAATAAAAAATGGAAGCTCAGAGAAAATTAAGCAACTTGCCCAAAGTCAATTGTCAGAGAGCAGTGGAGAGAGATTGTATACTTAGGTATTTCTAGGTCTACAGTCCAGGTTCTTACCATACCACCTCTCTAATATTTAATACAGAATAAAAACAACATTTGAATTTTTACAATCTGATCCTATTAGAATATCTTATTATATTTTCTTTAAAATGGTTGCATTTTTATTCTTCCTGGTAAGTCTATCATTACACAGAAATGTTTTTATCATGAGACACTAGACACACCTGCCTTAAAAAGGCATTGTATGATAACTGCCTCTTTACAACCATTGTGAAGGTTGCTGGGACATAGGGACACACATAATGATGATTTTGGGAACCACGTAAAAGATTAAAATATATTCCAATTCTTTCTCTTGGAAGGCAAGAAAGTGTGTATGACATATGAGAGCGCTGAAATCCAAAATGGTTTTAGGACTTCAAGGAATAAACTTCCTTCCATTTTCTGAAAAATTATACTCATTTGGAATATGTATCCCACTGCTACTTCTTACCCTTCTGTGACCTTAGGAGAGTCATTCAATTTCTCAGAGCCTGTTCCCTCCTCCATAAAATGAGGCTAATAATAATAGTGATAGGTTAGTTGTGAGGATTAAATTAGATCAAGGGCTAACACATCTCCCAGCATATGGTAAGTACCCAAAAAGGGTTTACTATTGTTGGTCTTTAGGTCCTGTCCATTTGCATTTTGCATTTGCTTGGATCCATGGATTTAGGTTTTTGCATTTTAGAGCTTAAGAAAATTCACCTGCAGAGATGTGTTTATTAGAGTTTGCTTGTGGTATCTTGAGATCCATCTTTGTCTGAGTTTCTCATTACTTTTTACAATTACATGAGTCTCAATTATATTTCTCATCTCTTTTTTGTTGTTGTTGTCCAATCACTCCATAGGAACCACATGGCAGCCTTGATCTAGTTTAAAGAACACTAGGCCAGCCTCTGGAGACCCAGATTTCATTTTGTCTTTGCTGGTAACTCACTGTGTGAACTCGGGCAGGCAGCTTAACTTCTGTGGGCTTTTTGAGTCTGAGTTTCTGATATTCCTATCACCTTCTTTTATAGTGTTTTCTATCAGTCTTTGGAACTATTTAAATGCTTTATTTGAATAAATTTAAATATATGCATAGTATAGTGTTTAAGTACATGGACTCTGGGGTCAGTTTGACTAGCTCCCACACATACCAGCTCTGGGAAGGTAGGCAAATTACCTAACTTGCCTGTACCTACTTCTACTTATTTGAGAAATGGGGATAAAAAGATCTACTTTGTACAGTTATTAGGAGGATTAAAAAATGACTAACACACCTGCAGCATTTGAAATCATGCCTAGCACAGGGTATAAGCCCCATAAGGGATATGGAGATGAATACATTTTTAAAGAGCCTGCAAGTTACTGGAGGAGATTAAGGCATATACCAAATAACAAGGAAGAGTATGATACATATTCAATAGAGAAGAAATTGTAGAACCTGATGGAACATGGAGGAAGGAGCAATTAATTCCTGCTGAAAGGACCAAGGAAGGTCTCATGAATTAGGTCAATATTGTTTGGGCCAGGAGTGAGCTGGCTATTAAGTGAAGGGTTTCTTGATAGAAGAAATAAAAGAGGCAAGGTGAAAAAAACTCAGGAAGTACCTGATGTGCAGCTCTTTTTAGCTGCAGTGTTGATGCTGAGTGAGGGTGTGTACTGAGAGATGAAGCTGGGAGAGTGAACTGGGGTGAGATCAGTGAGGGGTTTAGTGTTTTGCTAAGGAGTACGGGGTTGACACTACCAGTATTAGGAAACACTGAAGGTCATTGAAGCAATATCATGCCATTTGTGAGCTAGGAAAAATTCTCAGGTGGTTCTGTCAAGGAGAAGGTAGAGGAAAGAGAAACTGGAGTCAGGGAGAACATGTAAGGGCCATTGGAATAGTCTAGTAAGAGATTATAAGGGTCTCAATTGGAGAAGTGGTTCCTGGGGTAAAGAGAAGGGCTAGAATGGAGAGCTGGGAAGGTAGGTATGGTCTTATAAACTCTCCTACCTGCTCATCATTTCTTTGTTCTCCCCGCTCTGGTTCTTTCTGTCCATCCTCCCAGCTCCTGTGGCCTTCTCTCTTTGGTGATCGGCCTGTGCTCAGTGGCCCACCTGTATCTAATCGTGGAAAAGTTAAATGGCAAGCCCTCAGTGAGCTAGGAAGCCAGGAGCTTGTATTACCACGTGTTTAAGGGAGAGGATGTTTGAGAAGCAGAAAACGATCACACAACAAATAGCTTTTGTTTATTGGGGGGAGGCTTCCAAGCAATAATTAATCTGAAAGGCTTTCTTTACTTACAGGAAACCCAACTATTGAAAGGTGCATTTAAACCTCTTCATTATATATCTGCAATAGGTACTGCATAGCAGGAATTTTGTGGGGGGCATTTTGTAATGCAGGATCTGTGGTGTGGAGAGCACTGTCTTTCATCATTGTCTGGGTTTGTGTCATAACAAATAGGAAAGGGACCATCTAGATCAAAAGAAATAACTATTATAGGCAGCACCTATGTATTACAGGGTAGATGTTCTCTTGAAAGAATGCATTGTAAGCAATTGAAGGTCACGGGGATTCTCTTTAATTAGTTATACCTGGTTTGACAAAAGAAGGTGAAATTCATGAATCTGTGCAAAATACAAATCAGAAACCAATCAGTGAATACTGCAACAGAATAACAAAAGGAGATCAGAGCGAGCTAGAAACAAAGTTAACAATTTTAGAGTGACAAAGATGCCCTGGTAAAAAGAGACTGTTAATGAATCCCAGAACCACAGTGTAGCAATTATTCCACTCTGACATATGTAAGTACGTACATGTATATACATCTATCTATATATCTATATCATCTATATCTATATCTATATCATCTATATCTATGCATAGGTATATATACATCGTATAATACATAATATATGTAAATAAAAGATAATTCATTCAACAAGCATTTACTGAACACTTATTGTATGCCAGACACTCTCCTAGGTACTATGAATAAAACAGCCAACAAAAACAGATCACATCCTAAAGAGCTTATATTTAGTAGGGGAGACAGACAATAAATACATGTGAAGTCAGGTGATGATAAGTACTAAGAATAAAAAAGAGAACACATTAAGTGGAGAATGAGAGGTAGAGGGAGGGCTGTGTTTCATACAATATGTTAGGAAGGGCCCCCTTAGTAAGGTGAAGATTTGAGGGAAGGCTTATTGAGATCTGGGAAGGAAAAGTAGTCCAGCCAAAGGGGACAGGAAGTGACAAGCTCTGGGTGAGATGTCTTGGTGTTGTTGAGGAACAGCAATGAGGCAGAGTGGTGGGAGCAGAGAGAGGGAGAAGGAAATGGTAGATGGGGTCAGAGGAGTAGCTAGGTCTTTCAGGCCCTCATAGAGCATAGTAAGGACTTTGGATTTTATTCTGAGTGAGATGGGAAGCTTCTAGAAGCATATTATAATGCTAATCACATAGGGTTAATTTTATTACTTCCATCTAGTACTTTATGATCCCATTTTTGCATCTATACATTTCTAAAATTAGGCATGTCCCCATCTAGCCCTCTTCTGTCCTGCTGACTTCCTTCTCATCCATAGTGCTTTAGCAAAGGCAGCTCTGGATTCTGTCCTGGTGTCTGCCACTGCATCCTTGGAGAGTTTCAGTAAGTTACCCTTCTTGTTTGGTTCTCCTATCAAAAAAATGGGAATACTTTCATCAAACTCATGTTATTAAAGATTTAACAAGAAAAAAGAAATAAAAAATGTCCAAACTCATAATATTACAGTATTCCTTGTCTTTACACAATTGCCACAGGACTCAGTATGCAGTAGGCACACAATAAAGGCTGCAGCATTGAATAAGAAAGTTAAATGAGGGGATATATAAAATGCTCTCTAAGTTTCGTTAGGGCTGTTTTATTCACTGAGCTCAAAAGATACTCTTTCTGGGGGAGTATGACTCTCATTACCCAGCAAGTTAAGTTATTTTTGTTTTCATAATGCTTCTCTAATACTCGTATTAAAGAGCTTATTTTACTTCTTAGAGAGTGAAAATTGTTCATTATACTTAGATTTGTACTTTTCGTGATGCTACAGATATTATATATTTAATTATCCCTCTTACAAAATTTTGCTAACAATTTTAAAGCTTTGCAGAATGTTTTGTGTGATACTTTGTGTGTGTGCTTTGAGTCTAGCTTTTGTATTAGATATGTGCAAAAATGGTCAGAAATTCTTTTTCTTCCTATATGCATGTCTCTTTGATGTATCTTTGCAACTCCCATCAAGAGCTGGTATCTATTTTTTTTTTAAAGATTTTATTTATTTATTTGACAGAGACAGAGACAGTGAGAGCAGGAACACAAGCAGGGGGAGTGGGAGAGGGAGAAGCAGGCTTCCCGCTGAGCCGGGAGCCCGATGTGGGACTCGATCCCAGGACCCTGGGATCATGACCTGAGCCGAAGGCAGTCGCTTAACCAACTGAGCCACCCAGGCGCCCAAGAGCTGGTATCTATTTCTTTATGTCTTGAATCCGAACTTGGCCAGGTGACTTGCTTTGGCAATAAAACATTAGCACATGTGATACAAGTAGAAAGTTCCATGCACAGGACCCTCCCTTGCTGCTTTTGGGAACCCTGTGGCCACTGGCGTGTCAACAAACTTAGGCTTACCTGCTGGATGATGAGTCACATATGGCCAATTGCCTCCTTTGCCTCTGCCAACAGCCAGTCCACTACAAGGCATGCCAGTGATGCTCTGGTCAGCTCGCTGACACATGATTGAGCCTGACCAACAACACATAGACCAGAAATCAACCATCCCAGCTGAGCCAAACACAAATTGCTAACCCACTGAATTGTGAACAAATAAATGATTTAAGTGCTAAGTTTGGGGCCAAAAAATCTAACCGATACAGCTCATATCCCTCTTAATTGTGTATATTTTTGTGAAGTGTATTTTCTCTTTGTTTCTTTTTCCTCCAAAACTCACTGTGGTAGAGACAACTGGTCCCCCAACATCCATTTTCTCTTATTTGTTTTATTAATAGACCTTTCCCCTTCCCCCACCTACCCACATTTGAGTTTTATCTGGGCTCATGGCTCTTCAGCTTGAGACTAATTTCCCTGCCTTTTCTTGCAGCTAAGGTGTGGTCATGTGGCAAAATTATGGGCAATGTGACACAAATGGAAGAAACGTGTGCTAAGAAATCTGCTTGCTGTCGACTCTTTCTCCCCTCTCATTTTTCTCTCTGGGCTGGGAAGTGGGGTAGCCTCAGACCAAGAGATGGAAGCCACAGGTTAAAGATGGCAGAGGTAACCCACTAGCTTGGGTACTAGGATGACTTTGCAGATCATGCCTCCTTACCCATCTTGGACCACTGCCTACCACTGGCCTGTTCTGTGAGAGAAAAAGAAACTGTCTTAAGCATGCCACTATATTTTTGGGTCTCTTTGTTATATAGCAACTTGACTTTTACCCTAACTCATACATAACAAATACTCAGCAGACACAAACTCATAAACACATGCTGCCTACCATTTAGAACTCAGGAGCTCAATTAATGTTAGATTCGTGCACTTATTCAATAATAGTTACTGATTTCCTATTGTGTGTTAGGCACAGAGTTGCATAAATTATGGCTTTTTTTTTTGGCCAGGAGCTGACGAATGAGCAGGCATAGAAAATAACAAAAAAAGGAATGAAAGGTGAAGAGTACTGTAACAGAAGACTCTGTCAGGGGTGGTATCCAGAGAAAATGAAAGGATTTGGACATCTTTTAAAAGTTTGCTGTGGTAGGATGAAACACACATCATGAAACGAAGCAGCCATTCAATGCACCTGTACGATTACTTTCACAGAATTTGGAGACCTCCTCTCACTTGTTTCTGGGTCACTGACCTTGAGCTGGGGCAGGGGTAGGGGGTGGCCTCTGGCTTACTGTTGTCTCACTTCAGACTTCCAACGCTGTCTTTTCAAAGAGTTTTGTGTGGTGGGTATAGGGGTGGCAGTAGGGACGGAGGTTAGGTTTAGAGGATTACTGACAATCCTGTAATAACTTTTGAAATAGCTTTTCAGATCAATTCCCATTCATTTCCCACTTTACAGAGAAAAGAGGACCAGGGCAGGATCAACGGTTATGAGAAAAACGAAGGGGAAAAAACTCCACCAACCACACCTGGAAATGGAAGAGATCTCTTTGTTCCTTTGTCCCATTCCCCACCTCCCACCCCCTACCATATCCTGTGGCTTATTTTTGTTTTCCTTCTATCATCCACAGTGGCTTTTATTTCATGCTGAGAATGCCCTGGGAAGGAGACATTAAGTGGGAAATCATTGCAAAAGTTCAAGAAGAGAACATATATAATATCTTGGGTGTTAACTAAGAGATGCTAAGCATAGAAGAGAATCTTGTCAAATTAGATAGTCATGTCTACTTCATCTAATTGCACCAAATCTCCCATCATGCTCGTTTGCAATAGTGGTATTTTTTATCTTGAGTCATAATGGCCCTACTTTTTATGAATGCCTTGCCCATATGTGCCTTATGGTTTCAGAATACCTTTCATTTTCAAGTTGTAGGGGTATGCCTTTATACAAATCATTTATCCTCTGTAAGGCTCAGTGTTCTCATTTGTAAAATGACTAATAATCTATGGAATCTCGTTTGGGTCCCAAATTCGACAATTTGAGGTCCCTTATAAACATATTGATTAAAGTCTGGTGACAACTGTAGCTACAATGACAACAGAATGACGAAGCATATTAACATTAGTGTTAATGCAATAATCAGCTGTGTTTTATTCCATATGGCAATTTATTTCAACAATTAAGCCAAACTCCATCTGTTTTGGCATACACAGTTTTTTCAAATGGGTTCCTGAACTACATCTTTGGAAATAATTTTATGTTTTTCAAATATTGCTACCATCAATATATGATGACTGTGTGGAATCTTTCTGATTAAAAAAAAGTCATGGATGCCAAAGCCCATCTCATGTGACAAAGGGATTGTTTGGCTGTTTGACCTTATGGATATGTTGCATGGTCTAATCAATAGTCCCAGAAAAGGAAGACAAATCTCAGTGTCACATAGAGGGAACACACATGGGGTGCTAGTTTCTAGAAGAGGCAAAGCAAGCCTCAACGCTGCCAGCAGCAAATTTCTATTTTTCTGACCTGAGGATCCTGTTGGGATAGGATGTGCCTCAATCTGTGATGGAGACAAGAAATATGGTACATCCCATACATCCGGCAGGGGTGCCTTTCTTTGACTTGGGTTGAGCTGCATTGACAGAACAGCAATAGAGAACATTTGTCTTTATCTTTATAACGCTTGACAAGAGGCATGATTACTGCTGTAAGGGTATCAAAATAAAGAAAAAAATGGGCTGTCCTACAGCTCTGTTATTTATCACATTCAGAAACGCTAACCCAGACTAGCAGGAGAGAAATTCCTTGTCAAATTGCCTCCAAAAATCATTATTTTCCTCCCTGAGATAATATGTGAAGCCCATGGATCCACCCATGCTGTCCCCCCCCACACACCCCCACCCCCTCCAGGTTTGTAGTTGGGGACAGTCTTCCCCTGAGCCAGGCTGTCCCTCCATAGACAGAAATGTGGCTCATTGCATGTGCCAGTCTGACAATAAACACACCATTCCCTGCATGTGCAGGAAATACAGAAAAATGCTAGCTGGTGGCTTATTAACAAATATTGAATGTATACAGCAAAAAATTCGATTTATTTTGCAGCAAGCGTTAGGATATGTCTGGGCAAATTAGTGCTGGAACTGACTTTGTTCAACCCCTGTATTTATTTTTCCGTTCCTTGTTTTCTAATTAGGCAGGCTTTCTTCTGCTTTGCAAGCACCCTCTCTGCCTAAATCATTGCAGGTCTATCCCATCCTCAATACAACAGGCTTACACATTCATATTAATACCATGATAGGGAGGTATAATCCACCCTTTTGCATATAGGCTCCAAATTATTTCAAGAGTGATATTAAATGCCTTTATGACACAGTAATACATTTTCCTACTCTGACTTACAGAGGGCCTGCATGTGCTAAGGCCAATGATTTTTCCAAAGAAATTGTGAAGAGTAGATGGGTCTAAAGTGTGTTTGCATTGAAAGGCACCTCCTTCAGTGTATGGCACCAAGTAGTTTTTTTTTTCCCCCCTCAAAGTGTTCTCTTTCAGCAGGTCTTTGCAAAAGAGGGTATTTGCTCACAGTTCCTCATGGAGAGCAATTCAAGAATTAAATCAATGGCCATGTCCTAAATCTTGTTTGACATGCCACATTTTATTTGGATTTGCATTCTTTCGTAGGGATTAGAGCAATGGTTCTCAACCTTAGGTGTCCATTAGAATCATATGTGAAGCTTTAAAAAAATATTGATGCCCAGGCTCCTTCCCAGACCAATTAAATCAGAATATCAGAGGGTGGAGCCATGGCAGTGGCATTTCTAAAGTTCTCTAGATGATTCTAATGGGCAGCAGGCCATTGGTTTATAGGGTTATTATGATCAGAATACATCCAAAGAACTCTTGTTTATTTATTCAATAAATATTTGAATAACTACTATATATTAGGAAAAAGAGTATGTACCATAGGGGATTCAATGACATATAAAGAAATTTCTCTGTTCTCAAAGTAGCTGGTAAGTTAATAGAGGCCATTCATTCCACACATATTTTTTGAGTCCTATTATATGTTATAAGCATTGGGGAGTGAGTATGGAATAAAAAAGACAAAGCCGCTGCTGTCATTGAGCTTACATTCTAGCAAAATTTTTTCCTAAATAGGTACTGATTAATCATATAAAGAAATGAATACAGAGATAACATGATAGAGAGTGGCTGAAACAGGGGAAGAGTTTTGGGATGCTTCTCTGAGTGGCAGATTTGAATGATGTGAAGGACACAGTCAAGTGAAGGTCTGGAGGGAGCAAGTTTTGGATAGAAAGAACACCAGTGTGTCAAGGTCTTGAGGTGGGAGTGGGCAGATGCCAGGAGCAGAAAGAAGCCGAAGTCCTTAGAGGAGGTAGGTGGTCAGAGATGAGGTCAGCAAGGTGGACAGAGAACAAACATTCTGCATAAAAGCTAACCTTAACAGAGAGACAAAAGCAGGCAAGCTTTGGAGAGGCAGATGAATGTTTCTGAGCATCTGGAGAGAAATAGCGTTGCTTTGGTATGGGCATTCAGTGTTCATAGGAAAAGTGGTTTTGAATTGTAGCTTGAGGGAGAATACCCGAGAACTAGAGGGAAAGGGCATTTTAAGTCATAGTATTTCTCTGCAAAAACATAGAAGACACAGCAATCTAGGCCATGAACAGAGAGCAGCACATTGTTCCACTTGACTGGAATGAGGAATTCAGGAAGCAGTGTGGGAACTCAAGAGGCTGGGATAATAAAGGACCATGTATGTGGAGAGCTTGGACTTCATCCTAAAGAATAGGAAAACCCACATTTTCTGTTTACTTGTTTCGCCTTATGTCTGGCCAATTCCTGCTTCACTCCCTGTATCCTAGAAACTCCAAACTACTTTCTACCACACTTCCCATACACACATACCTATACACCGTGCTGGTCCTAGCCTTTAGGTTTTACAGTTGTCTTTCCTTGCGTTTGAAATATCTTTCCCATACTCTTGGGCTCTTCTCTGTCAATGAGTCAAACTCCTACTCAGGAGTTAGCCACAGTTCCTTCAGGAAGGTGTTTCTGACCCTCCTTGGTGACTCCACAGAATGAGAGGCATATTTCTTTGAGGGCACTTAGAATGTTGAGTGGATCATTCCTGAGTGCTAGGGACTAGCTCTTTATTGAGTGTTAGGTACTATGCTATGTGCTTGCATTATGGTTTAATTGGTAGATAGGCAATGAATACTGAACATAAATAAATTGGTATGTTGAAAGATGGTAAGTGGGGTAGGAAAAAGTAGTTTAGGATATGGAAGATTGGGAGTGGTGCAGGAGGGTAGTTACATTTGTAGTAGAAAGTCAGAGTGGGTCTAATTGAGAAAGCAAAATTAGATCAGACTTTGACCACCTATCCCAATTTGCCTGAGACTGAGGAATTTCCTGGGATATGGGATTTTCAGTACTAAAACTGGGACAGTCATGGGAAAACTAGGATGGTTGGTCACTTTAGAACTGTATGTTAATATTTGCCTAATCTACTAGTTCTAAATTTGAGGACAGGAACTAGAGAGTCAGGGTAGCATGGTGGTGAGGATCATAGGCTTTGGAATCAGACTAGCTGAGTTCAAATCATAGCTCGGCCATTTGTTAGCATTGTGACCTTGAACTGGTAAGATTTTTAATGAACCTCTGTCCCTTAATCTATGAAATTGAAGTAGCTGGCACAGAATAAGCACTCAATAAATGTTGCTGTTATTATTATTCATAGTGCCTAGCACTGCAGCTCCTGGATAGTTGTTTGCTGAAAGAACAAATGAATTAATGATAATGTACCATGTGCCAGGCACCAGGCTAAGCCCTGGATATACAAAAATGAATAAGGCATGATTTCTGCCTTCAAGAAAACATAATCTAGCAGGGAGACCTACATGAAACACCATATTTGATTTTAACAACTGCTGTCTTCTTCCACTATGGCAATCCTCATTCTACTTTCCTAGTGTACTTTTCTTTTACATGAAGCATATTCCCTTTTAATATTCTATAGAATATTCTTATATGTCACAGTTATTCTCATTGGAATGCAACTGCTTAAAAGCAAGGACCTTGGTTTTTTCACTGAGATATCCCAAATGCCTGGAACTACCGACACCAAGAAGATGCTCAATAATGTTTGGTGTTTGAATGAAGTTCCATCTGATGTGATAAGAGCTTTTAAAGAGGATGTGCAAAGTGTAGGTGACTACTTTTAGAGTCAGGAAATGTTCCATAACCAATGTGGCATTTTAGGTTGATCTTGAAGGATATATAGTGTTTCTTTAGAAGTTTGGAAGGTATTTCAGGCTCAGAGCCCATCAAGAGGATCTCACAGGAGCAGGAGAACCAGGAGAATGCAGGGCCAGTGAAGTGGAAAGAGGGATTGAGGGGTTAAAGTGAACCTGAGGTGGCTTAGCGTGGGTGAGGTGAAAGAGACATTTCAGTGTGTCAGTGCTGATGGAAAATGGATCAAAGGATGAAGCAGTGTGTGGAGTGACAACATTGAGACCAGTGTGTAGTTACTTAAGAATCTGGATGGAGATGAGTTGGTAATTTGAGAGAGGATGGTTTTAATTTTTAAAGAAATAAGCTCACTTGAGCATTCGAAGGCTAAGGGGAAATAGCCAACAGAGGAGGCAAGAATAAACATGGAAGAGGGCCCAATTGATGCAATAAGGTTCTGGAAAAGACAGGAAGAGATGAAATTGAGAGGACAGAAAGAGGGAGGGTTTCCTCTGAAAAGAAAAGAAAAACTCAGTTTTCTTCAGAGACTAGAGATAAGCTTCTCACCACTTGTGTGGAACCCAATACTGATTCATTAAGTCATAGGAGGTACTGTCATAGATGCTGAGTCATTATTGACAACTCAGTGAAATCCTGTTACCTCACTTTATGCTGGATAGCAGTTGAGAAAGGTGGCAACTGGGAGTCTTTCTTCAAGCGGAATGTTTAGAAAAAAACATAACCACTCAATTATTAGAAAACACAGGGTACTATAATGGAATTTTCTGGCTAACTCAGAATTCACCAAAAAAACCCTTTATGTTTCCACCACTGTTAAAAGTGATTGCATTTTTTTTCTTTAATGAGAATGACAACTGAAAAAAAATTCCATTTTTAAAAAAAATTTGAAATGCCTCAGAATTTTATCTCAAATTTTCATTTAATTATCCTGAGTTGCAGAGGTGGATGGTGTGAGGGATTAGTATTAGCAGGCATGGAATTTAGGATGTAGTCAGAGCAGCCTTTTTTTTTTCAAAAAAAAAAAATTACTCAATTCCAGTTGTAGCAAAAGTACTTAATGAATTGAAGATCCTGGTTATTTGCTTTTACTTATTTTTGACTTTTGTATTACATCTGAAAATTAGCATCTAAGAATTAGGAAATGAAAGATTATGAGTAGCCTGTCTTTTGCAGATCAAACTTTTGCTTATAAATTTTGTGTTGTGTGGGTAATCTTTATATTCTGCCATCAGCCAAAGAAGTGGGTTGTCTCTGAATATAACTATTATATTATCAGCCATAATAGTCTTTTCCTCAAGGGCAGTTTCTCAAACAAATGATTTCAAAATCAATAAACACCCTGTAGCCTCCTGTTTCAGAATTTACTTATTCATGAGATGCTTATCTCTCTGTAAATTCCCAGGAAGAATTCTTATTGCTTAATCCCACCATATTGGAATGAATGCTTATCAGTTCAAAATTAGTTCTTATTAAATTTTCTTGGCAACTTTGTAACCATCTCAGGGGGTTCTCCCCTGTGAGTTACTCTTACTTTTCAATCTTACATGAGTAGAAACCCATTTTAACATCCTAAAAATCATTAAACATTGGCTTGCCCATTTGCAATGTGCTCCATTTCAGTGTTAGTTGGGCAAAGGCTATATGCCCACAAAGAGGCTTCGTAAAGAGACTATTTTGTACTGCTGCATGGTTTCATTATTAGACACTAACAGTCTCCATCACTGACAGGTAAAGACAAATTGATAGCTGAAGCACGGTAGAGGCTAGTGTAGGTACCTTCTCATTTTTCACCTTGAAGGCTGTTTCTGCCATCCTTTGGTTTGGTCCCAGGGTCATTAGTAGCTTCTCTCCCAATCTAGGTGTCTGTGGAATTACGGTAGCACGTACGTGGCTAGGTAAATGAAAGAGGAATGGTCTGTCTGCTCTGCCTGCCTGATTGTGAGAAAAGAAAAGATTGTGCTCAAGATGGCGAGAGCTTCCGATATAATGCTCTGCTGTGGGCTCATTTGAATAATCTCTCCACTCATTAAACACAGCTGCAAGGCAAGAGGCAGCAGAGTTCAAAAGGCAAGCCAAGGGAATATATTAGTAATAGAATTATAGTTTAAGCCTTTAGGCATGTTTCCCCAATATTTTTGTACTCCATTAATTACAACAAGAACACTTTTGTCACTTACTGAAAAAAAACGTTAGAGGAATATTTTGACTAAGAAACATAAGTAAAATGTATATGTTTTATAAAAGTGTTAGGTACGCTGCAATTAAATTTTAAGACAAACTCTGGAAGTTATCCAACAAGTCATTTCCTCATTGTACAATTTAAATCCCTGGTGAGCTGGGATTAGAAACCATCAGCATGATTTAGCTTCATGAGTCACTTTACCCTTGCCCCAGTACATGGGTATCCTCACACTGTCTTCTCTCAGCTATGTGTGTGTGTGTGTGCGTGCATGTGTGTGTGTGTCTGCATTTGCTTTGTTGGGTGATTTCTGGTCTAAATCCCAGAATGCCTCTTATACCCACTCAGAACGTCAAATTTATTATAGGATTAGAAAATATTTAATAGAAGAGAGAAAACAGTGGAAATAAAAGCAAAGGTTTCCTTTTGAAGACTTCAGAATTTTTCCTCTTTCAGTTTCAGGGTCACTTTGGGCTCTTCTGGAGTTGCAGGCTATAGGGTTATGTTTTTGCTCTCGATTAATCCCCACCCCTAATCTCATCCACCACACCATCTTGCCTGGATGACTCACCGACATGACATTTTAAGATATTGGGAATTTGATGTATTTAAATTCTGAATGGTTTAACTCTGAATTCAATTCTGTATCCTCCCTTGGGCTGTGGATTGGATTGTGTTGAGTTTTATTACCCCAGGGACTCATGTCCTCTTCCAATAGAGGAGCAAATGGCTTTCATTTTGTCACAGTTTCTGTAGGGATTTTAAGGATATATTGGCGTCCAGGGTGGGCAACTCCATCCTTCTCCTTTCCTCACACAGATGTCTAAATTGACAGAAAATGATGCAGATGTAGCACAGAGGTTGTAGGGACATTCCAGTCCTCTGTTTTCATTAGCATTTCCATATTAAAATCTTTCCAAGGCATGATGCAAAACTTAAAATACTTTGAAATCAAATTACTGAAGCGTTTTTCTTTTTAAGGCATCTGATTTCACCCAGCAGCGTATGGATAAAGAATTCCTTTCAGGTGAATTTTCCAGATAACTGAATTTAGCAAAGTTTAAGGAAGAGTAAACTGATAGTTTGTCACTTGATTTTGGATTTGCTCTCTCCTTCTATCTATTTGATTTTGTATGTGTTAAGTGATTGGCAAGCAGTGAGTGTGGTATGCTGAAAAAGGGGCCCTCAAAAGATTTCCACATCCTAATACCAAGAACCTGTGAATGTTACCTTAAGTGGAAAAAAAAGGGTCTTTGTGGATGTTATTAACAATCTTGAGATTGTTAAAAAGGGTCTTGGTAGATGTTATTAACAATCTTGAGATTAACAACAAAAGTGGAGATTATCCTGGGTTAGCCAGTTGGGCCCTAAATGTAATCACACATATACTTTACATGAAGAAGGCAGTGGAAGATTTGATACACACAGAGGAGAAGGTGATGTGGAGATGGAATGAAGTCAGACTTTGAGATACAGGCCTTGAAGATTGGAGCAACAAGCCAAAGAATGTCGGTAGCCATCAGAAGCTGGAAGAGGTAAAGTATGACTTTATCTGGAGAGACTGTGGCCCTTATGACACCTTGATTTTGGCCCAGTGATATGAATTTTGAACTTGTCTTCCAGAACTGCAAGGAATAAATTTCTGTTGTTTTAAGCCTCCCAGAACCTGGTAATTGATTACAGTGGCAGGAGGAAACTAATAGAGGAAGGCACTTTCACAACATTCAAACACTGGGGCCACCAGCCAGGCAAATGAACCTCCACAGTGTCTAATAGTTCCACGTTTGCAAATGATCTTCTAGACTAGTTGGGAATAGTATAGCTGCCTGTTTCAAATTCAGCATCCATAAGCACAAAATGTTTAGCAAAAGGAAAAGAAGCCTACTGATTTAAGGACTACAGACCAAAAGGAAAATAGAGATTTGGTACCCATGGGTTTATCCCTCCCTCTTACTTTCAGCCTAAAGTTACCAGTCCCTATAATCTGGATGTTCTTTCTCAGGAAGGAAGTAAATGACATTGGATCTGACACAAATAAGTCCTTGGCTAAGGATCTGGCTGCTGCTGTGTCCACATTTTCAGTTGCTTGCCACGTTATTGTAGGGGAAGCCATAAATTGTCACTTTGGGTCTCAGAATATCAGTTGGTCGAGCAAGAGGCACACCATAGCATTCCCACCCCTGACTGTGCCCTTGACTCTCATCTTTGGTTCTCCCCTCCTTTCCAAATAAAAGCAGCCCTGATTTTTATTTTTTATTTATTTTTAAAGATTTTATCCATTTATTCATGAGAGACAGAGAGACAGAGAGAGAGGCAGAGGAAGAAACAGGTTCCTAAGGAGCAGGGAGACCGATGCGGGACTCAATCCCAGGATCCCGGGACCACAACCCGAGCCGAAGGCAGACGTCCAACCATCCGAGCCACCCAGGCACCCGCAGCCCTGATTTTTAAAGGTCTTTTCAACCAAGTTAAATCAGAAGCACCTTCTCACTGGCCTATTTCTTCCTAAGACATCCTACTCTTGGCCCTACCAGCTCCATTTCAGTTAGGGAGACGAGTTCAGTAATAGAATATATCAAAACATCTCTTTACCTGGATTTATGAAACCAGAATAATATATATCTTCTAAACAAAAGAAAACACCCTGAAATAGCAGACTCTAAATATATCCATATGACTTTTATTTCTCTATGGAGAGGAAAAGGTGAGATCTTTTGCTGGACAGCCCCTATAGCAGAGACAATGCCTATTTTCCATTTTATTCTTTTAGTTTAGAAATAATGAACAGAAATTTGAGAATGATTCCACATATCTCTAAACACCATTATTACATTGGTAGCAAGACTTTACTGATTTAGAATAATGATGTGAGGGTGGAGGAAGACAGAGACAGCTGAAAATCTGGTTGTGGGAAATTTTTAAAGAAGAGCACTTTGGTGTCAACTAGAATGCATACTAGACAGTGAGATATAAATGTATGTTCATCAGTGGAATAAAGCAAATTGAATTAATTTAAACATTCTTTTGCACTGGACCAAAGAAATAAAAGTCATTTAATAGGCAAGAATTTATTATGCCTCCTCAGTGGTCTAACTGAACATATCTGGAGGCGTGTTTATAAAGAAATCCTTCATTTCAAGAGCTTTTGGTTAGATGTAGCTACTGATTCTACACTAGGTTCCCTCCCCTGTGAAATCCCAAAAAGGTTTTCCAGGAATGTGTTATTTTGACCTTCATTAATTGATAAAGTGGATAGACACCATGTTTGAAAATTAAAATCTCTGTCCTCCCTTTCAGAACTGAGTTTATTGTAAGCATTGTTTCCACGGGCTGCCTGTTTATTCACCTTCTTTCCAGCTTCAACCCCATGTAATTTTTATTCTCCTCTCTTCCATCAAAATTGTTCTTGGAGAGAGGAGTGGTGGTATAGTTGCTAAACTCATTGGATTCTTTTAGTACTTATTTTACCAAGTTCTTGGAAGAAGGGTGATCTGGTCCCGGCAGTAGCCCCATAAAACATCTTGGCATCTGCCCTGAGAATTTCACTGGACTGGAACGGTGATGGCCTGAAGCCTCTGTCACCCTGATCATTGATCCAAGCCATCAACCCCCTGTTCCCCTTTCAGCAGCTCTTCTGGGCAGTCCCCATGCTGTTGAATGAGAGTAAAGCAGCATAACCTAAGCTCTGCTCCCAAGGTAACCATCTAAGTTCTGACCCAGAGTCAACCTCTTGGGTCACCGGGGGAAGTCCACATGTCCTTCCAGACCAATTGCTAGAAGTATGAAATAATTATATTATTCCATTGAATCTAGGGCACATCCTCCCCCCTATTCCTCCCACATTTTAACATCTTTTACAGTTCATGGCATTTAGAATCACTGTTAGCCTGCATTTACGTTGACGCCTTCCCCGGAAGTATTTGCATTTCCTTGGCCAGTCCCTTGGTCTACTATCAACTTGAAACCACATTACAATAAATTCTCAGCTTGAGGTTTCTCTTGACCACACTGATGGTGTAAATTCAGGTCAAAATCTGTGCTTTGGCTCATATTTTCAGGGGATAGTTTTTAATTTCCTCCCCAACGAGTGCCAAGATTGAGGTACCCATTCTTCACTGTCCCTTTCTGTGTGGTGGCTTTATTTCTCATTTACTCTCTAGTCAGGGGTGTTTTTCTCTCTTAATAGCATGCAAAATTATAGTGCATGGTTTGTTCAGAGACAATAAGAGAACAAAAGGTTAGTGTTGTTTCTAGAAGCTCTTTTGTGGGTAGGCTGAATTTATCTCCCTCACAGAGACATTGCCCTCTCTCCACATGACCACACCTTTTGTCTATAGCATACAGCCCTTACCTCCCTCCTCTAGTACCAACCCAGGTCTTCCCCTATGGTAGAACAAGCTTCACTCCACCTCCAAGTTTGCTTTTCATAATAACACTATCAGCATGGGATACAGTTCACTCATGACGAGGCCACCCAGGGGTGGGTTTGGTCTTTATTGAACTTTATTAAAATGTGAAGTTTAGTCTTTATTGAAATTAACCTTAACCCTACCTGGTCATGTTCCCATTGCATTCTCAACTTACTTCAGAATTTCTGGGCTGGCACCGTGATATTTGGGAGAACGGGCTGAATGCAATGGAGTGTGCATTACACTTGGAGAAGAGCATGAATCAGTCACTACTGGAACTGCACAAACTGGCCACTGATAAAAGTGACCCCCATTTGTGTGACTTCATTGAGACTCACTACCTGAATGAGCAGGTGAAATCCATCAAAGAATTGGGTGACCACGTAACCAACCTGCGCAAGATGGGGGCTCCCGAATCTGGCATGGCGGAGTATCTCTTTGACAAGCACACCTTGGGCAACAGTGATAGTGAGAGCTAAGCCTTAGGCTGTCTTCCCATAGCCACAAGGGTGA